>NW_017670336.1:756003-759371 GCF_001879085.1 Nicotiana attenuata | reverse complement strand
TCCTTAACTTTTGAACTTGGAACTCTAAGTTCAGGACTTCAAGGCTACATGTCCTTAACTTTTGAACTTGGAACTCAAACTTCAAGACCAAGCGTCCTTAACTTTTGAACTTGTAAGTCAAAGTTAAGGAACTATTGTCCTTAACTTTTGAACGTGTAACTGTTAGTTAAGGACTACATGTCCTTAACTTTTGAACTTGGAAATCAAAGTTAAGGACCTATTGTCCTTAACTTTTGAACTTGTAACTGTAAGTTAAGGACTGTCTGTCCTTAACTTTTGAACTTGTAACTGTAAGTTAAGGACTGCATGTCCTTAACTTTTGAACTTGTGTCCTTAACTATTGAACTTAACTTTAGGACTTCAAGACTACATTTCCTTAACTTTTGAACTTGAAACTCTAAGTTCAGGACCATGTCCTTAACTTTTGAATTTACACACTATATTATATATTATGTATATAGCCTTTTGTTCAACACTAAAGACTAATTATCTGTGTGCAAATTAATTAACACAGGCCTAAAGCGTTATGGTAAGAGTTGCCGGTTAAGATGGTTGAATTACTTGAGACCAAATATTAAACTTGAAAATTTTACACAAGAGGAAGACAACATTTATCTGCTCTCTCTACTACTCAACTTTGGAAGCAGGCTTAATTCTTTGCTCTTTTAAAACCTGATTTTTTTTCTTTAACTTTCCCATTTTAATAACATTTTTAGTATTTAAGAGTGACCTCAAGTATTTTTATTTTTATTTTTTGAATTTGCAGATGGTCTGTTATAGCATCTAAGCTACCAGGAAGAGCAGACAATGATGTGAAAAATCACTGGAATACTAAATTGAAGAAGAAGATACTAGCAACTAGTGCAAACCCTACAAACAACTTTGATAGCAAACAAGTTTTCCATTCCTCATCAATGGTACCAAAAGAGGAAGAACAACAAGCAGTCTATCCTCCAATATTTGTATACGTAGGATCAGAGAGAAAAGAGATAGAAGAAAGGGTAACACAATCTTTTCATATTAATTTTAATAAACTAGTGGCTACTATTGCTAAGCATTAAAAATGCTGGATAAAAAGTAAATACCAGCTTAAACAGTGGCTACCCCACGCCATTTCTACTGCCTTAGTGGGTTCGGTCTTGAGTCGGCTCTGTTTGGGCGCGGCCGTTTCTCAAACCCTGCGTTAATGCGAGATGCCTTTGTGCAGCAGGCTGCCTTTTTTACCCCAGTATGTGGTGTTTTATTTTACTTTGTGACTCAAGCAAATGACTCAAGTTTAAATTACACTGCTAATACTTGCAGCAAGCCACATGACTTCAAACTAACATTTTGCTCTCTCTTTCTTCCATGTGTTAGGAGTAGTTGATAATCATTGCCCCAAGATCCAGCCATGCCATACGTGCTGTCTTCCATGTACAGACATTTAAGTTTTTTGAATAAACATGGGAGAGAACAGTCTTGAAAAGGAAAAGCATATGACAGTATAATTTAGAAATCAAATTTTAACAGGCAACGTTTCAACATTTGGTCATATACTAGTCAGTTGTCTTTTCCTTTCCTGAAACACACATTTGTTAAATTTTATATAAAAGAAAAAGGCACAGCGCCGTTGCCGGGGATCGAACCCGGGTCTCCCGCGTGACAGGCGGGAATACTCACCACTATACTACAACGACTTCAATATACATAACAGTTCCTATCCGGTATAGGACTCCTGCAATCTGCTAAGTGAAAAAAAGTTCGTAAATAGGGCGATAGTACTGTTTGATCTCTATACATCTTCATAGTTCCACTAGTTAATTTATTGGCAAAATACATAAAGCGCCCCTTCAAGTAGTCCTCAACGATCAACTGACACCTCAACGGATCTCTTTATCATTTAGACACTTTAAGTGTCTATTAAGTAGATCGAGTAAATACCCGAGTGCAACTGATCATATGCGTGAGTTACACTTGCCGATGACGTGTCAAATGAGCCAATTAGTGAACGACACGTGTAATTTATATATAATAAATTTTAACACATATATAATTAACCAAAAGAAAATTAAAGAGGNTATATTTAAGAATCATATATAGTAATCGTATTTTTCAAACTTGTTGAGATGCAATGTGGTTGAAAAATTTTTTTATAATTCAATTTCTTCTAATAATTGATTATCAATTGACAATACAGTTAATCTTTTTTCTGAAAAATTGTTTAAAGAGCTCCATGTTGATGTTGAATTAACATTTCAATCCATCTTTCTCTTTTTAAAATTGTGTGATTAATAATCTCATTGATATTTTCTACTTGACAAATTTAAATTCTAAAGTAATATAAAAATAATACATGTACTAGGTAAAATAACAAATGTCAAATTAAAGTATATAAAAAAAAAAGATGATAGACAATGAAAATAGCAAAGCATGATTCTAGAAGCTGAATTATTTGATATTAACATAAAATGCCTCGCTCTAACGCTTAAAAGCTTGAGAAAGAATGAAAAAGGTATGTGCAATTTAATCTGTTCAATGTTCTTTGTGTTATTTTTGAGAGAATAGACATTTTAATATTGAAAAGAAAAGAATGTACAAAGTATAGATTTAAATATGAGACTAGAGAAAAAAAGAACAATGTATTAATGACTAAATATAAATTACTAAATGATTACTATTTAATCACTTTTTACATAAAGATCTTGTATTTTTTATTTTAAAACATTCATTATTTAAAAAAAACAATTATAAAATTCACTACTGAAAAATGAGGCCTCGCTAATTTGGGGGCCTAAGACCATTGCCTTAGTGGGGGAAGTGCACGGTTGGCCACTAATAACACATGTATTTACTTTTAAGCCATCGTTTAAAATGTTTTTAGTCTTTAGCCACTGTTTTAATAAATTTTAATTGCCCGGACGAAAATACCCTTCTGCTCATGTCCTTAACTTTTGTACTTAACTTCAAGACTTCAGGACTACATGTCCTTAACTTTTGAACTTGGAACTCTAAGTTCAGGACTTTAGGACTACATGTCCTTAACTTTTGAACTTGTAACTCTAAGTTCAAGACTTCAAGACTACATTTCCTTAACTTTTGAACTTGGAACTCTAAGTTCAGGACTTCAAGGCTACATGTCCTTAACTTTTGAACTTGGAACTCAAACTTCAAGACCAAGCGTCCTTAACTTTTGAACTTGTAAGTCAAAGTTAAGGACCTATTGTCCTTAACTTTTGAACTTGTAACTGTAAGTTAAGGACTGCTTGTCCTTAACTTTTGAACGTGTAACTGTAAGTTAAGGACTGTCTGTCCTTAACTTTTGAACTTGGAAATCAAAGTTAAGGACCTATTGTCCTTAACTTTTGAACTTGTAACTGTAAGTTAAGGAC
>NW_017670336.1:742480-751449 GCF_001879085.1 Nicotiana attenuata | reverse complement strand
AAATGAAATACGAAAATATAACACGTAAAGTAAACACAAAAATTAAGCACTAAAATGATACGCAAAAATTATATATTAAAATTAGGAGATGGAACGAGTGCACCGTGATTAAATATTGAAACTTGAAGAAATTGCCCGAAATATTGCTCCAAATACTTGACGAATTAATTTGAAGCTTGAAAGTTGCTCCAAAAAATTTGCCCAAATACTTGAAAGATATCACTTGATACTTGATACTTGATAGTAACAAAATTGAGAGAATAATATAGAATATAGATATAATATTAGAATGTAAGAGATTTGAGAGAGAAGATTGATTTTTTGTGGAAAAAAATGAAGAAGAATGGGGGGGTATTTATAGTAGAAAATAGGGCCAAAGTGTAATTAAATAAACTTAGGGGTTATACTAAAAGTTTGGGGAGAGGGGGGTAGGGGGTGTTTTGGGGGGGGGGGGTGTAGGGGCTGTTTGAACCATTGGCAATGGCTATTTTTGCCATTTAAGCCGTTGCCCAACGGCTAGTTTTTAAAAATAAAAATAAAAAAATACTGGCGGGACGCGGGACGGGACGAGACAAATGGGACGAAATGGTCGTTCCGTCCCATCCCGTGTCCCGTTTAACATTGGCCCATCCCATTTAACTTGAAGCGGGACGGGATGGGACGGGACCGGGACGGGACCCGGGGCGGGACGGGCCGGCCCGTCCCGTTGGACAGCCATAACTCCAGGGTATTTCTTAAGTTGTGTTAGTTTGGACCTCAATGCGGGTGCAAAAGGCCTAGCTAGTGCGGCCAGCAATGGTCCTTTGCAACATCACTACAAGAGACGCATCCGAAAAGTCCCTCAATACCGGAACTGAATCAATGGTAGAAATCTCTGTACTGACATCCGCCACGAAGACCCAATTACGAAACGCAATCCTTCCCAGCCGTCCGTTGGTCTTTGGGATACAAACTACTTTGCTAGAACACAATCCGATGCACCTCGCCACGCAACCTGTGGCATTTTCCAACATAGCCTGTAGCACAATAGTCTAGAATAACCCAACACTAAGACAACCGGTCTACAATCCAATATCATATCCAAAATCTGGCATACCAAGCAAAGAAAGATCCACTCGGACCTCTAATTCCCAATAACCGCTAGATGGTGCCGATACACAAGATTCACAACAACTGCATAGCCTAAACACGAGAACTCCTAGTCTCCAACTCCATATAGCACACAAATCACTGTATCTGATCCCAAATTGCGCCGTACGAATACATATCACACCTCAAGTACCCAATCATCCCACGAAAGATAATCTAAAATTTCCCTGTGCCATCAAACAAACTCAGATATCAACAGTCGATCCCAAATGCCGCAACAATACCGAAGTATCATCAGTTTACATCACATTGCCCTTTTTCTGGAACATATGCCCCCGTCGAATCACTATGGTTGGCAATACCATTATCCTTAATCATTTGAAGATCGATTCTTTAATCACTTGCAGCTGCCCGTGCTGCTTAAAAATTTAATGACTTTCCATTATGAACTGAACCGTAACCTTACACACTCAAATCCCAATCCTCCACAACATATCGCATATACCATACCACACTAGTATAACATGAGAACTCCATCCCCCTTCCTAAACACAAACATCTACGTACTCCACTAGTCAAGAACTCTCCATCAATCCCATCAAGAAGAGAAATCATTACACATTCCATGCTTCACATGCCCATAGGCAATATATACGTCTCTAAACCACGGTAAAACTCATCAAGAACTCTCTTCCAACTCCATTGCACAAGCTAAACTGCCAGGACTGAATCCTTCTACCCCGAACCAAGCTAAGAAAGCTGTCGGAACTCAAGAGCCTTGCTGCACAATACCTGTAAAAGCCCCTTACCTCGAACACATACGAAGAATTAATCACATCCTTACCATACCGATTCGGTCTACTATCAAGCTATTCCATCTATCTAATTTCCCTTTTGATTCATCATCCACTTGATATTTCTCCCTTGCTGTAGCATCACAATGCCTCAATCCAAGCTTACCACACGAGACTCGAACATAAGATCACACTGTCTAAGACCCATAGGCCACTGAATACTCTCTCAATTGTTTCCCAGAAATACCACATTCCAGAATACTTTACCCTGAAGAACTTTCTGCGAATCTAAACTCGTTACCTTTACTTTCCAGATACCGATACATATTATATAGAATCCCATAATTAACATAGAATACCACAAGTCTTGACATTTTCTTTGAAAACACTGTCTTTAGTCACATACACCACCTTAAAACACCTGAGTGTTACATGTAGATTCTTGAACACATTAAAACCTTTCTCGAGAGTCATTCACTCTTATTCATCTGCAAATCACCTAATTTAACGAACATAACCACTCGTGCTATATTGGCACTCCGATACCGTAAAATGAGACCTTCATCCCAATACAACCAAGCAACTTCTTGCTCTATGCACCGAGCATTCTTTACCAACAACAACTCTAGACATTCCGTAATTCTCATACCCTATGGAACATAATATAACCTTTGTCGAAATTTTGCTTCACTCATGCCATCCTCGGCTCAATTTCTGCAACTAGAACTGATTCGCCAGCATACCTCGAGACATAACCAACCTAGCACATAACCGTGCAATCAGCTAATCATCAGCAACCTCCCCAACTTGGCTCGAAGCCATATATCAAGACACACTTAACAACTCCTAACACTTTTACTCTAATGATGCCACAATGTCATAGTGAGATTAAACTCAAATCATCTACAAGTTTGCGAAAACACAGATCATCTAGCACTGAAATCCTCTACAAATCTCGCATTCATCCCCATACCAGTTGAGTCCACTCCCTTGAGCGACCCGAATTTATCAAATTTCAACACGTACCTTTCAATTACACATGGAATCTTCTAACGGACACATAAGGATCATACAACTCAAGAACACTCCGCAGGAGATAACCCACCTGCTTCGCCTCAATTTAGTATTTCAGCACACCTTCCACCATCATACACATAGCACAATCAATTTAATCTTCCCGAGTCTGAACTCATACCGCCGCATGCAATGCACTTCACTTCCCAACTAGGAGATACGAAAATGTTCTTCACGTGCCCATAACTCGGGCTACACCTCAATCCACAATAGGAGTCGAATCACTTAACAGTTCATCTATTATCCTGCAGACTTCTTCGTCACTACAAGTCTTATAGACACATCTCGTCGTACTAACATACTCATCGCATGGATATCCCACCGCCATTCCGGCTATTAGGGACAATACCGAACATATACGTTCAAAACACTCGCTCACACAATCAGAACCTCGGTGCTCAAGCCATAGGCAAGGATCCGGCCTCAAGTCCTCCAGACTAGCCCAACATACTCACGAAGATTACATCTCGCCCCTCGATCGGGGAATCACAAACCATCAGGGCACATATAATAATGAGCACTCACGTGCGCATACAGACGTGTGGAAGGAATTTCAAGAGTTATATCTCAAGCTGAATCAAGTACGCACGATAAGAATTCCAAGAATGGGAAGTTTTCCTAAAGGTTCTGCAGCCTCTCGAGGATAAATACAGACGTCTCCATATCGATCCGCGAGACTCTACTAAACCTGCTCATTACTTGTGAGACCTAGTAACCTAGGCTCTGATACCAACTTGTCACGATCCAATTCCCAACCTGGTCGTGATGGCGCCTCTCGTGAAGACAAGGCCAGCCAACTAACCCAAATCCTTTCACTAACAATTATCAAATATAAATAATTAGAAGATACAACTTAATGGCATTAGAAACTGTTAATTTCTACCCGACCGGGGTGTCACAAGTCACGAGCATCTAAAGGAAAAAAAACCTGAACACAACTACAGGGCCAATAATAATATATTTGGAAAATTCTGGAAAATCAAAGACAACATTTGGTGCCGCGAACGTTGGCGGTCACCTTACTCAGCTACATTAGCCATACCTTCAATCAGCTAAATAACCCGCTACCGGGTGAACAATACCTGCAACTGCATGCGAGGTGCAGGGAGTAAAGTGAGTACTTCCAACTCAGTGGTAATAAGAGTAAATAATAATTGAGTGGTAAGAAGTCACGTAAAAGCACTCCATCATGCTATATAAGACAGTGCAAATCTTTGAGAAAACAGTAAAATCGTGAAAATCCTTTAGAAAATATCTGACTCAGTTTAAAACCTCTTTTGAAAACATCTTTTCTCAACAGTCAAGCAAATGAATGCATAATCAGATAGTGCAAGTCCGCACATAAGTCAGCCCCTCGGGCACAACACTCCACAAACAGTTAATACCAGGGCGTCTGGTAACAGTACAAGAAATAACATGGATGCCAATGATATGAGAGTGCTAAATGTCATGACACGTAGCACAATCAGGAAACAATGCATGAATGCAATGCAATGCACATGACCGCTGCGGCGTGCAGCCCGATCCATTTGGGTACCCGCGCTCACTGTGGGGGTTCAGACTGTGGAGGGGCTCCTACAGCCCAAGCGCAATATCATCATAGTATCGCTGCGGCGTGCAGCCCGATCCATCCTCAGTCCAGAACATGCAAATGAGCCACTCGGGCAATGTCAAGTAATAGCTTTTAACTCAAAACATCAGAAAAATGCAATTTAAGTCTTTAAGCTTTAGCAATATGACTGCACATTTCAAAACTAGGTTTAACTCAGGACTGAAATTATTTAATATGCAAAGTGTCATGAAAACAGTGATAATGATCCCTAAAAGATTCAAATAATTGGCACGACGCCCAAATATAACAATCAACCCAAATAATGATGATAACAAGTAGTTTCAGTCAAATACGCGGTATATTCATCTACCGGGACGGACTAAGTCACAATCCCCAACGGTGCTCTACCCCACGCTCATACCTGGCGTGCAAGTCACCACAATTCAGCACTATGATGTGCAAATTCGGGGTTTCAAACACTCACGATATCATTTACAAGTATTACTCACCTCGAACCGGCGAAAACTCTAGCCCGCGACGCCTTTGCCCCTCGAATCGGCCTCCACGCGCGTCGAATCTAACCAAAATCAGAGCGAATACATCACAATATGCTAGGGGGACAATACCCAATCGAAAACAATCGAAAATTAGCAAGAATCTCGAAACTAGCAAAACCCGAGCCCCGGGCCCGCTTCTTGAAAAATTACAAAACTCACATTACCGGATTCCTCATCTCGCCACGAGTTCATACATACCAAGAACTCCCAAATCCGAGCTCAAATGACCTATCAAATCCCAAGTTAAAGTATCAAAAACTCAAGCACTAGCTTTACCCTTTTTTGAAGAATTTCAACCAATTTCCATGTTAAATCTATCAAAGTTCCATGTATTTAGGCCAAAGGACTTACCTCCAATCACACCTAGTCGAAATCCCCCTTCAATTCCGTCCAATAGCTCCCAAGCTCGCTTAAAAACTGGTGGAANAGTCCTCTGATGAAGAATACAAACTTTTCTATTTGAAATTGTTCTCATAATTGCTGTTAGTTTTGATACTAGTAACATGTGTTTAAACTATACTTATTTGTAATTGAATGGACTGTTTAAATAGGACTGTTGACATGAATTGGGATTATTTTGTGGTTGTTGAATCATGTAGAATTGTTGAATATTCAATGACTTAGTATAGTTGTATCTGGTAATTGTTTAGCTTTCAATAGTGCAAGTAGCATAAGGAACTGGTTTCAGATTTTCATTTGTAAATCAGTAAATAGTGTGTATATATCCGTTTTCATTCCCGTCGTTAATCATTAACCAAATTCAGTCGATTCGTTTGTGTAATAGGTCAGATCAGGAATGGATAAATAGGTATTCTGTTATTTGGATAATTAGAATTGATTCAATCCTTGCAATTATGTTTTTTAGACTGATGAATTTTGGTTAACCTGTGAAGGAATAAGTAACCAAGAGTCCATATAGTTTGCAATTACATAGCCGTGTGGAGTAGGCTTTGAGCCTGGACTCACGGTAAGTTTGTGCTCCTTGGAAGCCCAAATAGTCTCATCAATCTATCTGAATTCAATTGGGCTACTGGCCCAAAATTCCTTCAGCTTGTTTCTATAAGACTCATGCTGGTTTGCAGCAATGGGCCAAATTCGTATGGCACCAGGTCCACGCCTGGCCAGCCTCATACAACAGAGCTGGGCCAAACCTTTAAGGCCCATAAAACTGCCATAAATCAAAAGCCCTTCAAAGTTACATAGGAATGTGCGGAATTAATTCACAAATATAAATTTGGGTTTCAAATTAGGTGGCGGGTTCGAATTAAGAGGGTCTTCCCTTTTGTTTGAATTCGGACTTGAACTTGAGGCCCGAACGTTATAAATAGCGAAGTAATTAGGACCCGTTTTACGTAGACAACAACTGTATAGAAAATCATAGTTTCTTTTAGAATGGCCTTTAAATAAAAATGAGACGAGCCTCGCCGCACAAAACATATAAATTGCGGGGCCCTCATTAAATGCCTATATTAAAATATCTTAGAAATTTGGGACGTGCCATTTAGCAAATTTTCATGGCCTCCCGCAAAGTTAACAAGACGCTAGCCACTTTAGGCACGCTTTTTAATAATTTACTTTCTTAACTACGGGTGCGCATTTCATGCGACCCAAATCCAAATTCCAAAACGTTGAATAAGAGGTGTCGAGGATCCGGGTGCATTTCATGTGACGTGATCCAAAAACACGCTCTTAAACGGCGTTCACTCTCGTAAAAAAGAGATAACTAAAAGCGGTAAATGACCTTAAAAACTACATTATAGGTTGGAATATGTATAAAAAATTAGTTTTTAGCCAATTATAATAATTTAAGCGACCGTGCTAGAACCACGGGATTCGGGGGTGCCTAACACCTTCCCTTGGGTCAACAGAATTCCTTATTCAGAATTTCTGGTTCGCAGACTCCAATTGGGAAGTCGAATTTTTCCTCGATTTGGGATTCAAATTAAATCGGTCACTTGGGACACCAAAAGCCAATCCTTTTCCAAGTGGCGACTCTAAAAATAAATAAATAATCCCATTTCGAATAATGTCACTTTAAATGGAAAAACTCCCTCATACATTTATCCTTCGGGGTAGGTGTGTAAAAAAAAGGAGGTGTGATGGCTTATTTCGGAGAAAGCTTAGTAGGTATTGCCTCAGAATGGTATATGGACCAGGATGTCTGACGATGGCACATTTGGGATGATCTAGCCAGAGACTTTGTAAGGCAATTTCAGTACAACATTGACATCGCACCAGACAGGAACTCTTTGGCCAATTTGAAGAAGAAACCCTCGGAAAGTTTCAGAGAATATGCTATTAAGTGGCGCGAACAGGCATCGAGGGTGAAACCTCCCATGGATGAAGTAGAAATGGTCATCGTCTTCCTTCAGGCCCAGGAAGCAGATTACTTTCAGAATATGTCGGCCATGGGCAAGCCTTTTGCAGAGGCAATTAAAATTGGCGAAATGGTAGAGAATGGTTTGAAAACGGGCAGGATTTTGAGTCAATCGGTCATAAGAGCAACCTCCCAAGCCATCCAAGGCGGGTCTGGAGGAATGGCCAAGGGTAAAATGAAAGAGGAAACAGTTATGGTAGCATCAGGGGGAATAAGATATCGGGCTCCGAGACCTATGTTCTCTAAAAGAACCCCTCAACACTACTATCCTCATCCTGATATGGCTTATGCTTCCTCAGCTTATGCGGTCATGAAAGCTCAACCTTTCGTCCGACCGCAGCCACAAGCCAACAGAAATCAACCTCCATTCCAAAGAGACCAGCCTCCTCACCAAAACCACTATAACCCCCATCCTCCGCAGAATAACTTCCGTCTTCGGGAATCACCCAGGAGACCAAACTATACCCAAATTGGTGAATCTTACTCCAGTCTATTCCCGAAACTTGTCCAAATGGGTCTACTGCAGCCGGTTCCTCCGAACAGACAAAACCCGGCATCGCCTGCCTATAGAGCTGGTGTCAGGTGTGCATACCATTCAGGGGCAGAGGGCCATCATACAAATGACTGTTGGACTTTGAAGCAAGCGGTGGAGAATTTAATAGAGCAAGGGAAAATTGTGTTGAGGGATGAGGATGTCCCAAATGTGACCAATAACCCGCTGCCCGCTCACAACAACAGGACAGTAATCGGGATGATCTGTGAGGACAGAGAATTCGATCCAGCCTTAAAATCTATAATTGCTATTGCCGACGCAGAAAGAAAGCCCGAGGTGGACCCAAAGCAAGAGAAGAGCAAAATCACTGAGACAGAACCAGAAAAGAAAGCTGATTTGAAACAGGGAACACAAATGTACGTACCCAAGCAGGCCTATGTGGTACGGGGGACAATTAAGCCATCTCGGCTGAATGAGCCAGTGGTTATTGGACGCGTACCACAGAAGCCGATAACCAACCGTGCTGCGGTACCATGGAATTATCAGCAGACGGGGGTCACATACAAGGGAAAAGAAATCTTGGGAGAGCTGCTGAAAAACCTCTCTGTTGAGAAATATTCAAAATGTAGAGGAGGGCACCCGATATGGGTTCAGCCGGGGGGAAGGGTACTAGGCGCCGGCTGAGGGTGCGTCTACGATGGGGACCCAGGATGGCTAAAAACCTCCAAGGAAACTGGAAAGGGCTACGGCCATCCCTGGATCAGGCAGGAGTCCCCGTAAACTGCCCCTGCCACTTTTTCTGCATCTCAAGTTATTTCAGGGTGTAACTCGGATGTTTCCTGTAGTTTCTTGTCTTTAAATTCCCGAATGTGAACCCTGTTATCTTCAAAATTCAAAAAAAATAAAAAATTTAATCAAAACTTCTTCGTTCATTTTTTCTTTCTGATTTTGCTATTTTTCTCCTTCATTTTCTTCTCTTTAGTTCTAATAATGCAGCTTTAAATAACATGACATGCTTGCAGACTTCATGCCT
>NW_017670336.1:736026-742442 GCF_001879085.1 Nicotiana attenuata | reverse complement strand
TTTTTTCTTTTTGTTTAATTTTGTCTGTTTATGCATGTGTTTGTTCGCGTTTTAGTCCAATTTCAACAATTAGGTTTATTCGTCGATTATTTTCTTGTGTCGATTGGTTTTCTTCTTCTGTGATCACTTTCTTGTCTCGTTCTTTGTTTCTGATTAGTCCCAATACTTTTCAATTATAGTATGACCATAGCAATTAGGATAATTTCAGTGAAATCTAGGAGTTTTTAAATTTTTTTTTCTTTGCTTCAACATCTTTAATCAATTTAGTCTGGATTTTGTTAGTCACTATCGTAATTTTAATTTGATTTTGTTAAATGATAGTTTAAGTGATAAATTTTCTGGTATTTGATTAAGTTTTAGTAATAATAACAGTTTGTTAGATTCCAATTTGATAGTTTAAATTCTATTTGTCTTGATAAAATAATTTTGTTTTCAATTATAGGAGTCCATTAATTGTTTTGGTCTTTAATTAAGATTGGGGAACTGTCGGGTATGTGTAGTAATTCCTAGATGTTTTAAGGGTGTTTCGGTAAATGAAATTAGGCAGAAGTGTTGTAAATGATACCTGAAACTCCTAGAATTTTCTAGATAGGGGGGTAAAGTTAGAATTTTAGTAAAATAGGTGTACTTACTTGAGAAACAAGTCATAAGTAAAGGACTATTTTGAAAATAACCTAGGGACTAGAGGGAAAACACAAAATCTGAAGGCTGCCCCTCATTTTGCCTATAAAAAGGCATCACCAATGCCTTGAAGAGGAAGTTTTTCGAACACCTCAAATCCCCCCCCCCCCCCCCCCAAAAAAAAAAATAGTCTCTGCAATCTCAACAGATCTGAAATTTGAAATCCAAACTTCAAATCTCCAAAGTAAAAAAAAACAAATAAAATAGAAAAATCCAAAAATACGATTACATTGCATTCTATAGAGTAGTTGTGAGTGTTAGGCATTGATCTTCATCTACTCTAATTGCTGGAGCTTTTCTGCAATACACTAGTTCCATTATGGGTGGATTTTGGGTCTAATCGAGTCAATTTGGGTCATCAGTTGAGTGTTGTGTTTCTGTGAAGTATTTCTGGGTTTTTTGTGAAGTGATCTTGGCTCAAAACTGCTCTTATTATTGCTGTCTGGGATTGCTGGACTCTAGTTGTTGCTAATTGCTGCTGACTCTCTGCTCTTTCAGTTTTCATTTGAATCCAGGTACACGCTTGAATTCACAACTGATGTAACCTCCAATTGGAATGGAATGAATATTTCAGATCTAGGCTCACGTAGTTCTTGTCAAACAAACAATAATGTGTAGTTGTTTAGTTTTAGTCTTTTTGAATTGTATTGAAGTAGGCATTGTTTAATTAGAATCATTTTCACTGATTTGGACTGTTTTGGACTGAGAAGGACTGTTAAAATAATTTTATTCCTTTGTATGATAGCTGAGTTTTACATTTAATCGTATTAGCTCGAATTAGCTTTAAATTCAGTAGTCCTAGTTCAATAGCGTTAGGTAAGTGGCCAGCTAGTTGTAAATCAGAAATTAAAAGCATTGTTGGATTTCTATCTGCTTAGTTATTAGTCTGTTAGGTCGCTTCTCCTTCCTTAATGTCAACAATTGAGTCCAGTAAAATTGTGATTTAAAGCAGGGCGAGTGTTTATGTATTGATCTGAAAATATGTTAGTTGTAACTCATGTCTAAACGTGTACATATTATTCGCGTGTTATCATACTGAAATTTAAAAATGCTGGGCGAGAACTTGAATTGTCAAGTGTTTGTTGAACTAAGTTTATTTGCTTCACGAATTTGTGCCTAAGCTGGCCCAGTCGTGCCAGTACTGCTTTGCAAATACACGGGCCCGCCTTAAGCCATTCAATTTCGCTGGACTGAGGGCCTGTGCAGACTTAGCCCAGATCCTTGTTTGGTTCTACCTGTGTCTTGGGTTCATTTGGGACCCAAAGCCCTAAACAGCTTGTTTAAGCGAAGCTGAAATAGCATTGCATGCTCGAGGACTGTTTTGAGGCCCAACATTCAGAAAATCCCACCTCACGTGTTTAAATTGGGGATTGGGGGCTGGAGCTTCTTTTGGAATACTTTTAAATAATAATGGGCTTGCTAACTAATTAACTAGGCTTTAGAGACGATGCTGTATAGAAAATCATAGTTTCTTTTAGAATGGCCTTTAAATAAAAATGAGACGAGCCTCGCCGCACAAAACATATAAATTGCGGGGCCCTCATTAAATGCCTATATTAAAATATCTTAGAAATTCGGGACGTGCCATTTAGCAAATTTTCATGGCCTCCCGCAAAGTTAACAAGACGCTAGCCACTTTAGGCGCGCTTTTTAATAATTTACTTTCTTAACTACGGGTGCGCATTTCATGCGACCCAAATCCAAATCCCAAAATGTTGAATAAGAGGTGTCGAGGATCCGGGTGCATTTCATGTGACGTGATCCAAAAACACGCTCTTAAACGGCGTTCACTCTCGTAAAAACAAGATAACTAAAAGCGGTAAATGACCTTAAAAACTACGTTATAGGTTGGAATATGTATAAAAATTAGTTTTTAGCCAATTATAATAATTTAAGCGACCGTGCTAGAACCACGGGATCCGGGGGTGCCTAACACCTTCCCTTGGGTCAACAGAATTCCTTATTCAGAATTTCTGGTTCGCAGACTCCAATTGGGAAGTCGAATTTTTCCTCGATTTGGGATTCAAATTAAATCGGTGACTTGGGACACCAAAAGCCAATCCTTTCCCAAGTGGCGACTCTACAAACAAATAAATTATCCCATTTCGAATAATGTCACTTTAAATGGAAAAACTCCCTTATACATTTATCCTTCGGGGTAGGTGTGTAAAAAAAAGTAGGTGTGACAACGATCACGCTCCCAAGTCACAAATCATCTCCCGAAGCTAACCGAATCACCGGAAATCACATCCGAGCCTTCTAACTCATAAGTCAGCGTTCGGTTGACTTTTCCAAACCAAACCTTCCTTAAAGAGACTAAGTGTCTCATTTCCTATCCAAACCAATTCAATTCAACTATAACTCACTCGTTGCTGATAATGAAACATGAATAAGCAATAAATGAGGAAAACGGGGCGGTAATAGCTGATACGACGGGTCGGGTCGTTACAATTTCTTACGTCTTAATCGTGACATATTTCGAGCCAACGCTCCAAGGATTTTACAAATCGTATTCTCTTCATATTGTTCACATTATATCGAATCCATCAATTAAACAAGGAAGAGTCACTACAGAATCCCAAATAAGCACAAGTAAGGACTCACGGTCATGCTAGACACTAGTGTATAGATACTCGTCACCATGCCTATACACCGTACTCGACATTTAGCAATTAGCAAATAATACTCTAATCCTATTCCCTCAAACCAAAGTTAGATCAAACACTGACCTCAAATGCTCCAAACTCAACTCAAGCCTCTAGTATCGCTTTACCCCTCGGATTTACCACCAAACCGCTCGAATCTAGTCACAAACTACTTGAGTGTATCAACAAATGCTNGCTGAATCTAACCCACTCAATAAACCTCCGCACCCTCTCTCTCTCTCTCTCGGTGGGGAGTATAACAATAGCATGGCGTGCTAGATCAATGAACCGAGTCTCATACTGCGTGACTGTCATAGAGCCCTGCTGGAGGCGCTCGAACTGCCTGCGAAGAGCCTCTCGCTGAGTAACTGGGAGAAACTTCTCCAAAAACAACTCTGCAAACTGGTCCCAAGTTAATGATGGCGACCCTGTTGGTCTGGATAAACAATAGTCCCTCCACCAAGTCTTGGCGGATCCTGCTAGTCGAAAGGTGGCGAAGTCGACCCCATTGGTCTCCACAATACCCATAGTCCGAAGAACCTCATGGCAGCTATATAAGAAATCCTGGGGGTCCTCTGAAGAAGCACCGCTGAATGTGGTGGTGAAGAGCTTGGTGAATCTATCCAGCCTCCACAAAGCATCTGCGGACATAGCCGCTCCATCGCCGGTCTGAGTCACAATACCCGGCTGAACTGCCACAGCTGGCTGAACCGCTGGAACCTGAGCCTGGGGAGCTACCTGCTCCAGAGTACGTGTAGCAGGAGTCTGAACCCCTCCTCCAGCTTGAGAAGTGGCTGGTGCTACTAGAAGCAATCCCGCTCGAGAGACGCTCTCCATAATGCCTACCAACCTGACCAAAGCGTCCTGAAGGACTGGGGTGGCTATAAACCCCTCTGGGACCTGAGCTGGGCCCACCGAAGCCGCTGGGGCTGGAACATCCTCATCATAATCAACATGAGGCTCCACCTCTGGGACTGCTGCTCGGGGCTGAGCTCTGCCCCGGCCTCGGCCTCGCCCTCTGCCCCTCGTAGGAGTTGCTGCTGGGGGCTCGGGCTGCTGCGCGGTAGAAGAGGAAGCACGTGTTCTCGCCATCTGCGAAAGAACAGAGTAGAAAGACAATCAGTATTTGAGAAACAGATCCGCACGATAAGAAAGAACAGAAGTTATTTGGAACTCAAATATGTAAGTTATTTGGAATCGGACCTCGAATTGAGGTCCAAAACCCCCAATTTTAGAAAAACCTAGGTTCTACCCTAAATTCCCAATTTCCCCATTAAAATCTTTGTTTTGAAGTTTGAAATTATGTTTAAAGATTTAAGGAGTAAAGAAAATGAGTTAGAAATCACTCACCAATCGTTTTGGAGAAGAAGAATCGTTTGGAAAATCGCCTCTTGTGCTTTGGGTTTTAAAAAAAGTGAGAAATGACTGAAAATCCCGACTTTATATACTTTACTGAAGACCCGGCGCGGACCGCACAAAAATGCCCCGCGGCCGCGCTGAGGAAGGGAGGGAAAATGACTCTCTGAACCTACCCAGCGCGGATCGCACTGATTTGATGCGCGGCCGCGCTGGTTGAATGGACCCAAGACCCCTCTCTGAATCTTCCAGCGCGGACCGCGCTGATATGGCACGCGGCCACGCTGGTCGAACTGGAATTCACTAGCCCTCTGAACCTAGCCACGCGGACCGCACAGAAATGCACCGCGGCCGCGCGGCTTCCAGCACGGACCACGCGGAAATGACCGCGGCCGCGCTGGGGGCCTGCAACACCTGGACCTGCAATTTCTGATACTTTTAAGTCTAAGACCCTCCCGGGACCCACTCAAAACTCACCCGAGCCCTCGGGGCTCCAAACCAAACATATACATAACTCCAAAAACATCCTACGGACTCATCCGTGCGATCAAATCGCCAAAACAACATCGAATTAGGCCTCAAGACCCATGATTTCCTTCCAATTTCCATGAAACATCAAATTTTACTGCTTCTAGCTCAAAACACGTTAAATGGCGTCCAAATTTAACCAAACTTTACAGCAATTGTGTAGACCACATATAACACTTGTACCGAGCGTCGGAACCAAAATACGAGCCCGATACCACAGTCTTCTAAACAAATATCACTTTCCAATTTCTTTAATTATTTTCAGAAAATAATTTCACGTAAAAATTCATTCCTCGGACTCAGGACCTCGGAATTTGATTCCAGGAACACCCCCAAATCTCATATTTTCCTACGGACCCTCCGGGACTGTCGAATCATGAGTCCGGGTCCGTTTGCCCCAAAATGTTGTCCGAAGTCAAACTTAATCAATTAAAACATCAAAAAAAATTTATTATCTTTCTCAATAATTCATATTTAAACGTTCCGGCTATGCGCCCGGACTGCGCACACAAATTCGAGGCAACCCCCAAGTGAGGTTTTCACGGCCTCAAAAATACAGAGTGAGTAGGAATACAGGTGATGACCCTTTGGGTCGTCACATTCTCCACCTCTAAAACGACCGTTCGTCCTCGAACGGACAAGAGAAAGAAGTACGTGAGTCGGGAAAAAGATGGGGATAACGGCTCCGCATATCAGACTCGGACTCCCAGGTCGATGCCTCAGGAGGATGACCTCTCCACTGAACACGATTAGAAGGAAAACTCTTAGACCTCAACTGACGAACCTGCCGGTCTAGAATTACTACTGGCTCCTCCTCATATGATAAGTCCTTGTCCAACTGGACAGTACTGAAGTCTAACACATGGGTAGGATCGCCGTGATACCTACGAAGCATAGATACATGGAAAACTGGATGCACGACTGATAAGCTAGGCGGCAACGCAAGTCTATAGGTCACCTCACCCACTCGATCAAGAATCTCAAACGGGCCGATGTACCTAGGGCTAAGCTTGCCCTTCTTCCCAAATCTCATCACGCCCTTCATAGGTGACACTCGGAGCAATACCCGCTCACCAACCATGAAAGCTACACCTCGAACCTTACGGTCTGCATAACTCTTCTGCCTAGACTGAGCTGAACGAAGCCTCTCCTGAATGATTTGACCTTATCTAAGGCCTCCTGAACTAAATCTGTACCCAATAACTG
>NW_017670336.1:444772-446306 GCF_001879085.1 Nicotiana attenuata | reverse complement strand
GAAAGCAAGAACTGTTTGATTAGTCTTATTAGTAGTTTTATTAGTTATGAACCATGTATTTTAATCAGGATGACACCTTTATGCTGTTTAACTTTTCTGTTTTAGTTAGTTTACAAATTTTATACTTATGTACGACATATTTCAAGCATTTCATGTTTCTTTCTGGTAGTAAAGTCTGTCTATTAAACTGCGTTTATTTCTTTTTGATGTACCTTAATATTTTATCTCATTTTAGCATGTCAACCTATAAATAGTATTGAATCAAAATGCTCCTGATCATCCTGCTTCCAAAAACAGGTTCAGCAACAATCCAGTAATGAAAGCTTAAGTATAAAATAGTACCCTCACAGTAATCCTTCTCAAAGTCTTTCCGTAATTTCTGTTAACGGTATGGTCTGGTATTTTAAGTTTGGTTTCGATTTTGTGCGATACGGTAAGTCGGTAACTACGGTTTGTTAGACTTTTGACTTACATACAGTAGAGAATTGTGTCAACGTCGTCCTGTTAAACAAATTGAGAAGGTGGCATACAAATAAGATTTGCAGCACACATTCTCTTCCACTTACAGTTGATAACACATTGTAACACTGAAAATAGAGTAGCCATTTAATATAGTAGAAGAGTTGGAACAATTTGGAAGATGCACAAGTATGGTCTTATAAAAAGAGAAGTGGAATAACGTATACCACGGAAAAGACCAAATGAAAAAGGAAAAGTTAATGCGACACGAAGATAGTAATTGCTAACCTCTTCATGAAAATAAAAAGTCCGGAACTTCAACTCATTAACCTGAGAAACTTCATTTCAAGAAACAAAAGAAGTGGTGTTACTAATGAGAAGATATTCTGTCTCAATAGCTAGAACTGCAGATTTGAGTGAACCAAATTCAACAGGCACATATGAGGGATGAGGCAGCTTCAAATTTCATTAATTTTATGAAAAGTTCTGATTTAATATGTACGTTCAGATTTAATTTGTTGTATCTCATGGTCGTATAAAATAGTACTCCCACACGCAGCTGCTACATCATGGTCGTATGTCGCTTAATATTCTTACGCCAAAATCATATCTTCCCAATAAATCAGGAAAAATATTAAATACCAAACCAGCATCATTAATAGTTGGCAGTGTATGTGTGGGCCTGTGAGGAATCATATTGTATCTTATGTTAACATATATCTGATAAAGCATAAGGTGAATTATCGATGTGGAAAAATAAAAAAATATGCTTTATATTAAATATAGAATTAATAAAATAAATTAGGATGAATTAAAAATAACCTGCTAACAGCGAAATACGAGGCGCCCTATATGCCCCTGTTTCTTCAACTGCATTAAACACACGCCTTTACAACTTCTTAGCCCTAAGACAGTTTCTACTCAATTTGACATGGAAGAAGAGAAGAAACTCGCAAGAAAAAATAGGATCAACATACGGAAGCAGAAACGGCCGAAAATTTTTTCAGATAAAAATGGTATGAAATTATATCCACTCTTTTGCAGATTTTCTTGCCTGCTGCTTACATACTCTGTG
>NW_017670336.1:436977-444501 GCF_001879085.1 Nicotiana attenuata | reverse complement strand
ATACTAGGTTTTGTTATTTTTGTTGCCGTCAACGATCAGGTTCATTATTTTCATAAAGTAAGTGAATGTAGTGCTGATGTTATTTTCATTTTATATATCATCTATGTGATGCCATTTAACAATAATGCCATAAGACAACACTAAATTTACCGTCAACTATATATGTGTGTATGTATATCTATGTAGCTGTGTACGTACATATCAAAATTATGAAGACATATTTGGGGTTATTGTTGTGGCTGGTATGTGTGCTGAGAGAGAGAACATTTAGAATTAAAATCTTTTAATAAATATGTATCAACATTTGAAGATGCTAAGGGAAAAAATCATCAAGAAGGTGTATGTGTTCAGCAACAATATAAATTCGAATAGAACCCCAAGAATTTGGTTGAGTGATAAGAGCCCAGCGAGTGATGTGTGGGGTAGTCGCACATCACGGACTCGAACCCTGCCTCAGACATAAGTCTTGGTATTAAGTGGCTAAATTCGGATAGTTGAAACTTTATAAATGTTTCTCTGTCTACTGTGGTTGTTGGATTCAACATAATATTCTCGGGCTAAATAAATAGACGGCCCCCAAAACTTAGCATGAGGTTCATTTAGACACCTTAACTTGGGATCATATCTAAGAACACTTTATGTCGTCAGATATGTGTCAATTGAACACGAATTGCTGACATGGAATAAGCAAGCTGAATGTTTAGTATTTTAAGATATATGGGGTGTGAAGAACAGAGAACCAAAGAAGCTTTAACTCAAATAGTTTCAATATTAATTTCCTGGCAAGTCTGTTACATACTTTCAGTTGAAAGCTTCGAAATACTATATTTCCTAACTAATCTTCTCTTATTTCTGATTTTTGTTCGGCTTATTGCCTTTGATTCGCACTTAAGCATTACCCTGTTAAAGCAGAATTCTGCCCTTCGCTTTGTATAAACATAATTAAGTATGTTAAGTTCCTGGCAAGTCTGTTACATAGTTTCAGTTGAAACCTTCGAAATACTATATTTCCTAACTAATCTTCTCTTATTTCTGATTTTCGTTGGGCTTATTGCCTTTGATTCGCACTTAAGCATTACCCTGTTAAAGCAGAATTCTGCCCTTCACTTTGTATTTTAACTGTATTGGTTAGTATTGTTATATTTTAAATCAAAGTTTTAAGCATGTTTTATGAAGGAATCGTATCTTACAGTTTCGAATAAGCAAGCTGAATGTTTGCTGATAAAGTTATGATAAATTTTACCAATTACTAAAATATTAATTACATAAATGTGAACTGGTACTTCTTCATGCCTATTACCGAGGCAATATTGAATTTTTGTTTTAAATAATTTACCCAGTCAAGACTGTTTAGGTTCACTTTCTCTAATCTTGGACCCACAATTATGTATTGTTAGCAAGACGTTTCTGAGCTTTGTTACGTTCCAATATGAACTGCCCATAAACCGTTACACGGCTTAATGGTTATAAGACGTTATGTTGATATTATGTTTACGATGACACTTTTTTATTCATGTGATGCCTGATATATAACCCCCAGGTTTCTATCAGAATAATGGTTTTGCTAGACCATGGGATACAAATGTAGATTATTTCTTTTATTTGTTGATGAGATTTTAAAAAATATTATTGGATAGTAAATGATGATTGATTAGTGTACGCATCCGTTTATCTTCTTTTTCTTATGATCTGTCTTTGTAAATTGCTGTATTAGCCAATGTTGGTCTAACGTCATATTGCTTATATTTTTTCCCAGTTTTTTTAACTTAGGTGATTTGTATGTTTTATGGTTTATAGAGTTTATTTGTCCTGCTACTATCACAGGGGATGCATTTGGAAAAGAAAAGGCAACACAACCTTTAACAGACATAACAAACCGTCAACATTTCACACGATTACATTATACACCTTTAGATAGATGTGCACACGCTTCATCGTCTCAATCTCAGGCATAATATTCAAATTTACCTCGACAGCAACATTTGCAATTTGGTTTGTCAACTTCAAATGTGCAGACAAATTATCTTCTACCTGATTTAAATGAGCTACCCCTACTTCCAGGTTGTTATTATAAATAAAATTAGTAATATAACATGAATCATTTACTTATACTTACGACATTTTATTATGATTTATTATTAGAACTTGAGGATGTCAATATTGATGGGGATGTACCAGGTATGTTTTTCATAAATATATTTTTTTGCTATTAAATTATACAAATAAACTACATTTATACTAATTTTTAAATTAATGGTAGCGTGATTAATTACTTAACGTAATAATACGTGCAAAAAATCGCAAAAAATAATGATGCAACTGAAGATGAAGACGACTATGAAGGTATGTCTATCTTAACACAAACAATGATTCATTCATGTCCCCCTTTTCAATTTACATGGCTAATTTAATATGATTTTAATACTATTTAGATCCTGATGTTGGATATGGAATTATTGACAATGAAGGTATGCATATTTATTTTTTCAATATGTATATACAATAAGTAGGCTTACCACGCCTTTACATTAATCTTAAATTTGGTTCTTTTATTCATAGACTACTGGGATATAGGCGAACAACGATACATTAATACAATAATATGAACCAATAATACATTAACACAATCTAAATTAACAATACATTAACAAATTCTAAACCAACAATGCCAACCATTAACACAACTTAAACCAACAATACCAACCTTTAAACCTAATAATTTTGGGCATAAAACATTCAAATAGTAGCCCACATTCAAGTTTAAAAGCAATACATAAAGTTGTCTCTCACAATCAAGTTTACCAATCAACCAAAACATCACAACTAAACTACTACACATCAGATTCAGTTTGTTCATCCTCATCATCAGATAAATCATGCCCTTGTTTACGCATAAATTTCTGCATCTTAACAAATGTTCCGTATTGGGAGTCCAATTGTTGCTTCAATTCACGAATTTCCTACATATGAATGTGAACACTGTGGTGCTTACTTCTGGTACGAAGAAAGAATCAACAAGAAAATCAAAGCTAAAAAACCAGAGTTTTCTTTGTGTTGTAATCATGGAAAGATACTCTTACCAAAGCCAAAAGAACCTCCCACAATTTTAAAAAACTTATTATTCGGATCAGGTAACAAGAAAATCTACTTTTACCATACTTCAATTGTATCTGCAATATATGAATAATTATTTATTAACCAACAAATACTTTTATCTAGGTCCAAAAAGTAACCATTTCAGAGATAATATTAGAAGTTATAACTCAATGTTTTCATTTACCTCAATGGGAGGAAAAGTTGATGCTTCTGTCAACCAAACAAAGGGGCCAAGAACATTCAAATTATCTGGACAAAACTATCATCAAATCGGGAGTTTATTGCCTCCTGAAGGATCCACTCCCAAGTTTGCACAATTATATATATACGATACAGAAAACGAAGTTCAGAATAGAATTCATGCACTGGGGTTAGTATTTAATTATTCCAAATTTATATATGCATGAATAATCTAACAAAAACAAAAGTTAGACCAATTTTATAAAACCTATTTTTATGCAGTCGTGGTGATAGAATAAACCAACTTCATGCTGAAATTGTTCAAGATCTGAAACAAATGCTTGATGAGCAGAATGTTTTGACAAAGTCATTTAGAATGGTGAGAGACAAATTTCAGGAAGATAGTCACTCCAAGTTTAGACTCAGATTGATAGGAAAACGTAACTATGATGGAAGAAGATACAACTTACCAACAATTTCCGAGGTTGCTGCTTTGGTAGTTGGAGATTTTGATGTATCTAGATGTGACCGAGACATCATCGTTGAAACACAATCTGGACATCTACAAAGGATAAATGAGTTGAATGCTGCCTATTTAGGTCTTCAATATCCTTTATTAGTTCCATTAGGTGAAGATGGTTATAGGGAAGACATTCCTTTAAATGGAAATGACGAATCAAGTGGAGGAAGGCATTTTGTTAGCATGCGTGAATATTTCGCATACAAAATTCAAGAAAGGAATGGCGAAGTACCAACAATTGTGAACTCAAGACGATTATTTCAACAATTCTTGGTCGATGGATTTACAATGGTTGAATCGTCTAGGTTGAAGTATATCAGAACTCATCAAAAACAATTGCGAGCTCATATGTATAAAGGATTAGAAGATGCAGTTTTACATGGAGAGATAAATCCTTCTTCTCAAGATAAAAGGGTAATTCTTTCATCCAGCTTCACAGGGGGTGCAAGATACATGATTCAAAATTTATCAAGATGCTATGGCAATCTGCAAGTGGGCCGGATATCCAAATCTCTTCATCACATTTACTTGCAACCCAAAGTGGCCTGAAATTAGTAGATTTGTAAAGAGCACGGGCTTGCAACTAGAAGATCACCCAGACATTTTATCTAGGGTGTTCAAAATCAAATTGGATCGTTTAATAAAGGATTTGAAAGAGAAACAAATTTTTGGATCAGTTAAATCAGGTATATAATTAAACTTTTTTAATAAATTCTTATCATATTTATAATCTAATTTAATAAAGCATTTTGTCTTACATATAAATTACAACCACTTACCCCAATCGCAAATTATTATTTTTTGCAGTGATATATACTATAGAATTCCAAAAACGGGGGTTGCCTCATGCACACATATTGCTCTTTCTTCATAAAAAATATCCAAATGTTGGAGATATAGATCAAATAATTTCAGCAGAAATACCAGATGAATCGGTCGATTCGTATTATTATAAGGCCGTGAAGAATTTCATGATGCATGGCCCGTGCGGTTCTGCTAGAAAATCGTCTCCTTGCATGCGTAATGGTAGATGTACAAAACACTTTCCAAAGAAGTTTGTAGAAACTACCACAATCGATGAAGATGGATATCCTATATATAAAAGAAGGGACAATGGTAGAACTATCCAGAAAGAAGGTATTGAATTGGATAACAGGTACGTGGTGCCACACAATAGGTATTTATTGTTGAAGTATGGCGCACATATAAATGTTGAATGGTGCAATCAATCTCGATCAATCAAGTACTTATTTAAGTACGTTAATAAGGGTCATGATCGTGTAACAGCAGCTTTTTCTCAAAGTGTGCATGAGGAAGACTCATCGGCTATTGATGAAATAAAAATGTATTATGATTGTCGATACATATCACCGTGTGAAGCTACTTGGAGAATTTTTAAATTTCCAATTCAACATAGAGAACCTTCGGTAGAAAGACTTTCCTTTCATCTACCAAATGAACAAACAGTTATTTTCTCTGATGATGATCCAATTGATGATGTTGCCAATAGACAAAGTGTGAAGGAATCAAAGTTTTTAAGCTGGTTTGAGGCAAATAATACATATGAAGAAGCAAGAGAATTAACATATGCAGAATTTCCTCTTAAGTTTGTGTGGAATAAAAAACAAAAAAAGTGGGAAAAAAAAAATTCTGCATTTTCAATAGGGAGAATATTCTTTGTACCTCTTGAAAGTGGAGAGCAATATTACCTTCGAATGTTGTTGAATGTAATTAAAGGACCTAAGTGTTATGAGGATTTACGCAGAATCAACAATCAGGACCATTTAACTTTTAGAGATGCATGTTGTGACGACCCGACCCGTCGTCTCATGAGTTACCGCTCCGTTTCCCCCATTTTATGCTTCTTCATGTTTCGTTATCGTATTTGGTGTGTTAGAGTTGATTTGGATTGGTTTTGATAAGAAATGAGACACTTAGTCTCTTTAAGGAAGACTTAAGTTGGAAAAAGTCAACCGGACGTTGACTTATGACTTAGAGAGCTCGGAGGTGATTTCCGGTGATTCGGTTAGCTTCGGGAGGTGATTTGTGACTTAGGAGTGTGATCGGAATTGATTTTGGAGGTCCGGTGTAGAATTAGGCTTGAATTGGCGAAGTTAGTATTTTGGCGAATTCCGGTTGATAGGTGAGATTTTGATCCGAGGGTCGGAATGGAATTCCGAGAGTTGCTATAGCTTCGTTATGTCATTTTGGACTTGTCTGCAAAATTTCATGTCATTCGGACGTGGTTTGGTTGGGTTTTTGATCAAAAATGGAATTTGGAAGTTCTTGAAATTGTTAGGCATGAATCCGATGCAAATTTGGTGTTTTAATGTTGTTTTGAGCATTCCGAAGGTTGGAACAAGTTTGAATAATGTTATGGGATATGTTGGCGTGTTTGGTTGAGGTCCCGGGGGCCTCGGGTGTGTTTCGGGGTGGTTTCGGATCATTTCGGGCTGTTTTGCAATGGCTGAAGCTGGTATCTGGTATTGTTCTTCGCGTTCGCGAGGGTCACTTCGCGTTCGCGAAGAAGGATTTGGCTTCTGGGGTTTTGTTCTTCGCGTTCGCGAAGAGAGCCTCGCGTTCGCGAAGAAGAGGCAATTATGTTGTGCAGGTCTTACTTTGGAGGCCCGTATCTCTCAATCTACAGTGAATTTGGAGATGATTCAAAAACAAAAGTTGTAGCTATTTGAATCTAGTTTCCATAAACATATTATAATAGTCATTTGAAGTTGTGTGTAAAAAGTTATGACCATTACATTAGAGGCTGTCCGAGCAGAGTTTGGAAAATGAATTTTTGGAACTTTGTTCTCCGCGAACGCGAGAGGAGGACGGCGAACGCGAAGGACAAATCCCTGGGCAGCAGAATAAAGTCCAAACTTCGTCCCATTTGCCATTTTTGACGATTTGGAGCTCGGATAAGGCGATTTTTCGGGAGATTTTGGAGAGAACAACGGGGTAAGTATTCTTAACTCAATTTTGGTTGTATAACTTGAATCTATCACTAGTTTTGGTGTTTAATCCGCGGATTTTGTTGGAAAGTATAGAAAACCCTCTTGGATAGAATCATAGATTTGAGGGTCGAAATGTTATGGGAATTGGATAATTTTTGTATGGTTAGACTCGTGGCGAGATAAGGAATCCGATGATGTGAATTTTGTAATTTTTCGAGAAGTGGGCCCGGGGCTCGCGTTTTGCTAGTTTCGAGATCTTTGCTATTTTTCGATTGTTTTCGATTGGGTATTGTTCCCTTAGCATATTGTGATGTATTCGCTCTGATTTTGGTTAGATTCGACGCGCGTGGAGGCCGATTTGAGGGGCAAAGGCATCGCGAGCTAGAGATTTCACCGGTTCAAGGTGAGTAATGATTGTAAATGATATCCTGAGGGTTTGAAACCCCGGATTTGCACATCATAGTGCTGTATTGAGGTGACTTGCACGCCGGATAGCGAGCGTGGGGTAGAGCACCGTTGGGGATTGTGACTTGGTTCGTCCCGATTGATGAAATTACTACGTATTTGACTGAAACTACTTGTTATCATCATAATTTGGGTTGATTGCCATGTTTGGGCTTCGTGCCAACTATGTGAATCCTTCAGGGATTGATATCACTGTTTTCGCATTACTTTGCATATTATTTGATCTCGGTCCAAGGTTTTAATACTCTTTTGCAAACTCAGCCGTTTTTCTAAGATTTGAAAACTGAAATAATATTTTATTGACGTTTTGAG
>NW_017670336.1:431491-436711 GCF_001879085.1 Nicotiana attenuata | reverse complement strand
GTGCAGATGCAGGTATTGGTTACCCGGTAGCGGGTTTGAGCTGGTTGAGGATTTGCTATCGTAGCTGAGCAAGGTGACCGCCGGCGTTCGCGGCACCGGACTTCGTCTTTTGATTCTAAACTTTATTCTGTATATTATTGACCCTGTGGTCGTGTCCAGACTTCCTTAGATGCTCGTGACTTGTGACACCCCGGTCGGGCTTTGTTGGGTCGTATATATATCGATTGTTATTGTCATTAAGTTGTATTTATCTAATCATTTATGTTTAAAATTTTTTGAAAGAGGCGTTGTTGTTCTGTTGGCTGGCCTTGTCTTCACGAGAGGCGCCATCACGACCGGGTTGGGAATTGGGTCGTGACAAGTTGGTATCAGAGCCTAGGTTACTAGGTCTCACGAGTAATGAGCAGGTTTAGTAGAGTCTCGCGGATCGGTACGGAGACGTCTGTATTTATCCTCGAGAGGCTGCAGAACCTTTAGGAAAACTTCACATTCTTGAATTCTTATCGTGCGTCCTTGATTCGGCTTGAAAAGAAAACTCTTGAAATTCCTTCCACGCGATATTGTGCGCACGTGAGCGCTCAGTATCAGATGTGCCTTGATGGCTTGTGATTCCCCGATCAAGGGGTGAGATGAAATCTCCGTGAGTTTGATGTTGGGCCAGTCTGGAGGACTTGAGGCCGGATCTTGCCTATGGCTTGAGCACTGAGGTGCTGATCGTGTGAGCAAGTGTTTCGAACTTATATGTTCGGTATTGTCCCTATTAGCCGGAATGGCGGTTTGGTATTTATGTGATGAGTATGTTAATACTGCGAGATATATTTAGATGACTCGGTAGTGACGAAGAAGCCTGCTGGATAATAGATGAACTGTTAAGTGATTTGTTTCCTATTGTGATTTGATGTGTAGCCCGAATATGGGCGCGTGAAGAATATTTTCGTGTCTCCTAGTTGGAAAGTAAAGTGCAATACATGTGGTGGTATGAGTTCAGACTCAGGAAGACTAAGTTGACTGTGAAACGTATATGATGGTGGAAGGTATGCTGAAGTACTAAATTGAGGCGAAGCAGGTGGGTTATCCCCTGCGGAGTGTTCTTAAGTGGTATGATCCTTATGCGTATGTTAGAAGATCTCATGTGTAATTGAAGGGTACGTGTTGAAATTTGAGAATTCGGGTCGCTTAAGAGAGTGGACTCAACTGAGGTGGGAACGAATGCGAGGTTTGCAGAGGATTACAGTACTAGATGATCTGTGTTTTCACGAACTGGTAGATGATTTGATTTTAATCTCTCTATGATATGGTGACATCATTAGAGTAAAAGTATTATGGGTTATTGAGTGTGTCCTGATATATGGCTTCGAGCCAAGTTGGGGAGGTTGCTGTTGATTAGCTGATTGCACGGTTATGTGCTATGTTGGTTCCATTTCGAGGTACGCTGGCGAATCAGTTCTGGTTGCGGAAATTGAGCCGAGGATGGCACGAGCGAAGCAAAATTTTGACAAAGGTTATACGGTGCCTCGTAGATGTGTAAGAATCAGAGGATGTCTTAAGCTGTTGTTGGTAAAAATGCTCGGTGCATGGAGCAGGAAGATGTTTGTTTGTATTGAGATAAGGATCTCATTTTGCGTTATCGGAGTGCCAATAAGGCACGAGTCACTCTATTCTTTGGGTCAGGTAATTTGCAGTATAAATAAGAGTGAATGACTTTCGAGAATGGTTCTAATGTGTTCAAGTTTCTACATGTGACAACCAGGTGTCTTAAGGTTGTGTATGTTGTTAGAGACTGTGTTTTCATTGGAAAATGTCAAGACTTGTGGTATTTTTATGTTAATTATGGGATTCTATGCATCAGTATCAGGAGAATAAAGGTAACAGATTTAGATTCGCAGGAAGTTCTTCATAGTATATTATTTTGGGAATGTGGTGTTTCTGGGAACATTTGAGCGAGTATTCAGTGGCTTATGGGTCTTAGACAGTGTGGTCTCGTGCTTGGGTCTCGTGTGGTAAGCCTGGGTTGAGGCATTGTGGTGCTACAACAAGAAGGAATGTCAAGTGGATGATGAATCACAAAGGAAATCAGATAGATGGAATAGCTTGATAGTGGACCGAATCGGTATGGTAAGGATATGATTAATTTCTTTGTATGTGTTCGAGGTAATGAGCCCTTACAGGTATTGTGCAGCAAAGCTCTTGAGTGCTGACAGCTTGTCTAGTCTGATCTAGTTAGAAGGATTCAGTCCTGACAGTTTAGCTTGTGCAAATGGAATTGGGGAAGAATTCTTGTTAGGTTTCACCGTGGTTTGGAGATGTATATATCTTCTATGCGCATGCGAAGCATGGAATGCATAATGATATTCTTCCAAATGGGATCAGTGGAAGTTGTTGGCTAGGTGAGTTACAGTTCAGTTCTGAAAAGAAGTTCATAAAACTCTTAAGTAAAGAGTAGCCTCAGATAAGGAAATGATACTGCTAATTGGAAGTGATTTGACGAGAGTATTTGTCTCGGAAAGGGGTAATGTGACTTAACTGATGATACTTCGGTAGTATTACGACGCTTTCTTGTTAGATCGACTGCTGATGTCTAAGTTGTTTGATGGCATAGGGGAATTTTAAGAATATCTTTCGTGGAATGATTGGTTACTTGAGATGTAATATGTATTCATACGGCGGAATTTGGGATCAGGTACAGTTATTCGTGTGCTATATGGAGTTGGAGGCTGGGAGTTCTCATGTTCAGGCTATGTAGTGGTTGTGGATCGTGTGTATTGGTACCGTTAGCGGCTATTGGGATTTGGAGGCTCGAGTGGATCTTTCTTTGCTTGGTATATTAGATTTTGGATATGATATTGGGGTGTAGACTGGGTGTCTCAGTGTTGGGTTATTCTAGACTATTGTGCTATGGGCTATGTCGGAAAATGCCACAGGTTGCGTGGCGAGGTGCATCGGATTATGTTCTAGCAGAGTGGTTTGTATTCCGAAGACCAGCGGACGGTTGGGAAGGATTGCTTTTCTTAATTGGTCCTTCGTGGCGAATGTCAATGCAGAGGTTTCTACCATTGATTCAGTTCCAGTATTAAGGGACTCCTTTCGGATGCGTTCTTGTGGTCGGGCATGTCGCCGGGCGAGGTTGTGGATTTCGATATTGATTTGGTGCCGGGCACTGTATTGTACAGCTCCGGCAGGAGTTATAGTAATGAGGTCGTTGGTAAGCTGATTGGATACGTGTTTAGCTTGAGTTGGCTCGGTTGGCCCCGAATTGTGCTGTTGAGGGGTAGGTTGATTCGATCGTTATTGAACTTGGTAGTGATCTGGGGAGATCTATGAGTTGCTTTTCTGTGCTGTGAGACGTTATGATTTGTTGGATATGGGCACATATGGTGCGGTTCTATTGGGGATTCATAGAGGAAGTCGAGCGGGAAGAGTAATTGGGTGTTGATCGGTAAATGGAGTATCGGTTATGACCTATCGGGTTGCATGTCGTATGTTATTTGTTTCACCGTGGGTGTAATGAATTGCTTTGGTTTCAGGCATCAAATTGTGCGTGGCTGTCGGTTTTGAGCATAGCGACTTGAGGTGTTTCATGTGTAACAGTGTTTGGATAGGATCGCGCATTGTGGCGAGGCCACGTGGAGTTATGACCTTTCAAGGTAGATTCAGCTGTTCTATTTCTATGATGTGAGACCGGGTCTCAGCCTTGTGTTGTAATGATACTGATGAGCTTGAGGTACGGCTTTTTCGTTGGTCATTTGTCATGATTTGAGTATGTTCAGACCGTTCCTCATTGGTTCGGGTATTATGCAAGTTGTGGTTTAGGCCTGTGTTGAGGTGTCATATCACCAGAGTGGTGTGTTGGATTCGAGGTGATCGTGGAGTCATTAATGAATACGAACAGATTTGATTTCAGTTTGTTAGAAGGATAATATCGAGGTTCAGCTCGGAAATCTGTTGTGGTAATAGTCAAAGGGAGAGGATTTCATGAATGGTTGATCTGAGAAAATGGTTACAGTTTACCGCGTGTTTCATTTATCGTTGGCAGTATATGAAAGTGTTGGAATAAGACTTTAGCTAATAAGAAGTTTCCTACCGGTATTCTGGTGTTGTGGGCAACTGCTATGGATAGAAGTTATCGTTTCGAGTATTTGGGTTATGTAGTATATCATGTGATTGCACCTGAGGTTGCAGGTATGGGTCATTACAGCTGGTTCGGGCTTATTCTGAGTATAGAGGTGAGGTTCTGATCTTGTGTATGATTTCGGAAAGTGCAATGCGGTTCTACGGTTTATGGTCTAGATGGATTGTGAGATTTCAGCTATGTCGTGTTATCGGGCCTATGCGAGATAGTGTGATGTGGGATCGACCCCGGGTATATGCTTGGTAAGGTCATTCAGCTATTGGTCGGCTTCTAGTACAACTCTGGGTACGCTCGAGGACGAGCGTTGGTTTAAGTTGGGGAGGATGTGACGACCCGACCCGTCGTCTCATGAGTTACCGCTCCGTTTCTCCCATTTTATGCTTCTTCATGTTTCGTTATCGGTATGTGGTGTGTTAGAGTTGATTTGGATTGGTTTGGATAAGAAATGAGACACTTAGTCTCTTTAAGGAAGGCTTAAGTTGGAAAAGTCAACCGGATGTTGACTTATAAGTTATAGGGCTCGGATGTGTTTTCCGGTGATTCGGTTAGCTTCGGGGGATGATTTTTGACATAGGAGTGCGATCGGAATTGGTTTTGGAGGTCCGGTGTAGAATTAGGCTTGAATTGGCGAAGTTAGTATTTTGGCGAATTCCGGTTGGCAGGTGAGATTTTGATCTGAGGGTCGGAATGGAATTCCGAGAGTTGCTGTAGCTTCGATATGTGATTTGTGATGTGTGTGCAAAATTTCAGGTCATTCGGACGTCGTTTGGTTGGGTTTTTGATCGAATGCGTGTTTTGGAAGTTCTTGAAGAACTTAGGCTTGAATCCGATGTGAATTGATGATTTCAGTGTTGTTAGGTGTATTTTGATGATTGGAACAAGTTTGGATGATGTTTTGGGATATGTTGGTGCCTTTGGTTGAGGTCCCGGGGACCTCGGGGTGATTTCGGAGGGCTTAACGGAGGTTTTGAACTTGGAAGTTATTGCAGATTTTTGCCCAGCTGTTGCAGACCTTCGCGTTCGCAGCCTTACGAGCGCGTTCGCGATGAGGAGTTGTGCAGACCATCGCGTTCGCGAGGGCTGCTTCGCGT
>NW_017670336.1:332301-430546 GCF_001879085.1 Nicotiana attenuata | reverse complement strand
GAGCGTGGGGTAGAGCACCGTTGGGGATTGTGACTTGGTCCGTCCCGATTGATGAAATTACTACGTATTTGACTGAAACTACTTGTTATCATCATAATTTGGGTTGATTGCCATGTTTGGGCTTCGTGCCAACTATGTGAATCCTTCAGGGATTGATATCACTGTTTTCGCATTACTTTGCATATTATTTGATCTCGGTCCAAGGTTTTAATACTCTTTTGCAAACTCAGCCATTTTTCTAAGATTTGAAAACTGAAACAATATTTTATTGACGTTTTGAGCTGAGAACTACCATGTTGTATTGCCCAAGTGGCTTATGTGCATTTCTGGACTGAGAATGGATCGGGCTGCGCGCCGCAGCAGTGTTACATGTGCATTTCTGGACTATGGATGGCTCGGGCTGCACGCCGCAGCGGTGTTACATTGATTTTGAGGCCGAGGGCCTGGTTGATGCCACGAGATGGCTTGATATTGCGCTTGGGCTGTAGGAGCCCCTCCGGAGTCTGTACACACCCCCAGTGAGCGCCGTCGACGTTAAATATGGATGGCCCGGGCTGCACGCCGCAGCGGTCATATGCATTGCATTGCACTCATGCACTGGTTCCTGTTTGTATTACGTGTCATGACATTCAGCACTCGCATTTCATTCGCTTCTATGCTACTTCTTGCACTGCTTACCTGATACCCTGGTGTTATTTGTTGATGGAGTGTTGTGCCCGAGGGGCTGACTTATGTGCTGACTTGCACTATCTGTTTCGCATTCATTTGCTTAACTGTTGAAAAAGACATTTTCAAAAGAGGTTTTAACTGAGCCCAGATAGATTTTCTAAAGGATTTCACGGTTTTACTGTTTTCTCAAAGGGTAGCACTGTTCTATATAGCATGATGGAGTGCCTTTCGTGATTTCTTGCCGCTCAGTTATTATTTACCTTTATTACTCACTGAGTTGGAGTACTCACTTTACTCCATGTACCTCGCGTGTAGATGCAGGTATTGGTTACCCGGTAGCGGGTTTGAGCTGGTTGAGGATTTGCTATCGTAGCTGAGCAAGGTGACCGCCGGCGTTCGCGGCACCGGACTTCGTCTTTTGATTCTAAACTTTATTCTGTATATTATTGACCCTGTGGTCGTGTCCAGACTTCCTTAGATGCTCGTGACTTGTGACACCCCGGTCGGGCTGTGTTGGGTCGTATATATATCGATTGTTATTGTCATTAAGTTGTATTTATCCAATCATTTATGTTTAAAAAATTTTGAAAGAGGCGTTGTTGTTCTGTTGGCTGGCCTTGTCTTCACGAGAGGCGCCATCACGACCGGGTTGGGAATTGGGTCGTGACACATGTTATGCACTGGGTTTATTAGATGATGACAAAGAGTATGTGGATGCCATAAAGGAGGCAAGTAACTGGGGAATGCCATCATATCTTAGGCAATTATTTGCTATGTTACTATTATCCAATTCAATGTCACGACCAGAATGTGTTTGGGAGGCAACATGGATTTTATTATCAGATGATATCTTACATGAAGAAAGAAGAATGTTGGATAATCCAGGTATACAATTCGACCTTCTACATAAGATTTTAATATTATAAAATTGTTAAATTTTACATTACTTGTGCATACAAATTAAATGTTACTCTATTCTACGATATACATTTATGCTTGCAAATTATGAGCGATTAATTATTAATATATTTTGTTGGAGACATAATCGATGTAGCCTTCAAACGAATTAAGGTTACATTAATTTGCTTTTATTATTTTCAAAGGAAATCATTTTGATGTTATCTTTATATGACTCATGGCAACTATATACTTTTATGATTAATTACTTAATTATATACTTTTGTTATTTTAGAGGATGAGCTAACAAACGATGAACTAAAGAATCGTTGTCTACAAAAGTTGGAAATTTTTTTAAAAGGTTGCGGAAGAACGTTATACGATTTTCCAACAATGCCAACACCGGTTTTCAATGAAGAGGAAATTGACAACACGAATAGACTAATCTGTGAAGAATTGCGTTATAAAAGGTGCTCTTTGTCTAAGGAACATGAAGAATTATTGGTTAAATTGATAATGGAGCAAAAGTTAATTTATGACAGAATTATCAAAGCAGTGCATGAGGACAAAGGTGGATTCTTCTTTTTATATGGTCATGGAGGAACCGGGAAGACATTTATTTGGAGAACTTTATCTTCTGCCATAAGATCTAAAGGAGATATTGTGTTAACAGTTGCATCCAGCGGAATTGCATCTCTTTTGTTACCAGGAGGCCGAACAGCTCATTCGAGATTTGCAATCCCACTCAATGCAACTGAAGATTCAACATGCAATATCAAACAAGGTACTCCTTTATCAAAATTGATTGTCAAGGCAAAGTTAATTATTTGGGATGAAGCACCAATGATGCATAGATATTGTTTTGAAGCTCTAGACAGAACTCTAAGAGATATTCTTAGATTTAAAGATGCAACCAATTTAGATCGTCCATTTGGAGGAAAAACCGTTGTTCTTGGTGGTGATTTTAGACAAATACTTCCAGTCATTCCAAAAGGTACTAGACAAGATATTGTTAATGCTACCCTTAATTCTTCATATTTGTGGAATCACTGTCAAGTCTTAAAGCTATCAAAAAATATGAGGTTGGAAGGAAATCAGGTGGATTCACATTTGAATGATCTAAGACAATTTTCTGATTGGATTTTAGCAATAGGTGATGGTATGCTTGGAAATTCTGTTGATGGTATCGATAAAGTTCACATCCCTGATGATCTTATCATAAATGATTGTGGTGATCCAATTTCTGCGATTGTGGAAACTACATATCCAGATTTTTTAAGTCATTGCAGTGATTTAACATACCTGCAACAAAGAGGAATTCTTGCTCCCACTCTTGACATGGTTGAATCAATCAACGAATACATGGTTTCACTAAACAAAAGTCAACCAAAAACATTTTTTAGTTCCGATACAATTTGCATGTCAGACGATGCTTTTACAGGTTTGGAACACGTACATACACCTGAATTCCTAAACACTATTAAGTGTTCTGGAATTCCAAATCATGTTATCACTTTGAAAGTGGGTGTCCCAGTGATGTTATTGAGAAATATAGACCCATCTTCAGGGCTATGTAATGGAACAAGATTAATCATCACTAGACTCGGAAATCGAGTTATTGAAGCAAAAATTTTATCGGGAAATATGGCTGGACAAAAGGTCTTCACTCCGAGAATGTCATTAGCTCCATCTGATGCAAGAATACCTTTTAAATTCCAACGAAGACAATTTTCAATAGTTGTATCCTTTGCAATGACGATAAACAAAAGTCAAGGACAATCTTTATCTCATGTTGGGTTATATTTGAAAAAATCGGTATTCACACATGGCCAGCTTTACGTTGCTCTATCACGGGTTACAAAAAGAAAGGGATTAAAGATTTTGGTTTATGACGATGATGGACAAATTTCAAATAAAGCAATAAATGTGGTTTACAAAGAGGTTTTCCGTAATTTACTTGGAGAATGATAGCAAATCTGATATATTTTCGGAACAATTTTGGTTGTCATGCTTCTGTCTTTGCTAAACCATATTGGAAATAATCTTCAGAAACAATAGTTGACAACTTCAATTGGTAAGCTTAACTTTTATCTCATCATCATTTGTTGTTACTATTTTCAGTTACTTTGAAGTATTAACTTCTTAATGTTTACATCTACTAACAAATAACTCGCAAAGATATATTTCTTCCAATAATATACGCTACTTCAATTCTATCCTTCCTAATGATGTCATTTGATTTCAAGTTTTTTTAGCGCTTATGCAAAATATGGCTACTCACATTTTTTCCATTAAGGATATAACAATTTCGAGGATGCAACAGATGTTTAAATGTCGAGTTGTTCGTCTATGGGAAGCCCTGGATTGTTACAATTCATACACTTATTTCTCCTTTGAATTGGTTCTACAAGATGAAAAGGTATTACAAATCAATTTCTTTTACTTACAACTATTTTGCATCTTTAATTTTAAATAGCAAATTCTGCAATTGTTGTTATGCTGGTCACGAATTTTTAAACCTACTTTCTTGATTGGTTGTAGAATATTTCAATATACTACAACAATTCACTTTTGGTTCTTCCAATATTTGGATTAATAGTTAAAATATATAACGGACATAATCTGGATACTTATATAATCTTTAACGACTTCTTTACTTAGCTAAAGGAGTTTAAGTGTAATTTCTTGCTCTCCCATCTTTGTAAAGAAATGAATTATTTTTGCACTTTCTCGGTACTATTCACTAAAGGTACTTCTTTGCTTATCAAACTGAAAAGGATGATGGCTTTTCTCAGTATACTAATTTTACTGTTTTTTTTCTGTTTCTTTGGAAAATACTCTCAATTTATTTTGACACTTGCTTTTTTTACCAATTTGTTTAAGTAGATATCCTCTTTTTATTTAAAAACTGTATTTTCTATGGCTTGCATTAATTATGTTTTCCGCAATATTAATAAATAATTATCTCACAAAGTTGTCTCATAAGAAGTTGTATTTTAATTATTCTGTCATGCTAAATTCTCTTTAAAATATACATTCTCTTCAAGGGACCTACATCAAATTCTGAATCAAATTATAGTTAGTTGAACTGGTCTACTGCTTCAACATTTACCGAAAAAGGAATGATAAACGGTTATAAATCTGCCATAATAACAGCTCAGGTTAGTTAAAAGTTCGAAACTTTCTCATCGGATTACATGCTATGTCCACGTTTTCTTTATTTTTTCTGAGAATGTAACCTTCTATTTCTATTTTGATACTTACCCATTCTCTCTTTGTCGCTGTGTTTTTTCTTTTGTTCAGTTTCTTAATATTATTATTTCCTTTCATTGCTTCAGTGATTTGCACCTTTGCACATGTTGTCCGTCTTTATTCCACTTATTACTTATGCTTTTACATTAATTGAATCCTGTTAACTTTTTGCCTATTTCTCTAATTTATGCCTTCTTTATAATCTCTACCTATTTTTATGGAAATAATATTGAAAATACCAAATTCTATTATTACCAGAGATAAAATATCAAAAATGTCGTTCTCCGTAGTTAAGTTATGATTTGTTCGTTCTAACTTCACCTATATTTATCTATTCAATGTGATTTCTTTTTAGGCGATCGGATACAATCTTCTATTGGCATGTCCGTGCTGCTTCATTTGAAAACACAACGTAATTACTTTGGATTATATGTTATAGTGAACTTTAGCGTTTGTCAAAAAAAATACAACTTCATAACAACACAAAATTAACTTAAGCCTCACATTTAATCAGCGAACAACCTTGACCGATCTTCCACTACAAAACTACATCCTACATTATTTTTCTTTATTTTTTTTAATGTGGCTTCTGGTAATGTCGTTGATAGTGCAGCAAACAGAATGGGCCATTGTCAACTCACGTTCATTCTTCACCTTTTCAATAACTTGCTTTACCCCATGTTGCCCCTTTCCAGCCAGACCATACACATATGCTCGACCAATTTGGAGGTATATTGTTTTGGATTACAGAAAAGGGAAAATCTAATGATTAACAAACTAGAAAAGTTTAGGTAAGAACTTTCAAATTAGTTTACTACAACAGCTTTTGCGCCAAGTGGTAAGGCCTTCAATATGTCTGTTCCTCGCCTCACTCCTGCATGAAATATAACTGGAACTTTATCTTCAACAGCATGTAAAACCTTAAGCCATTGAAGATTAAGAACAATTATGTGATTCCCATTGTGTTTCAAATCCAAATTTTGCTTACATATGCAAATGTTTAGAGTTGTGAATTTTAAAGAAATAGGACCAAATCCCTCCATCCAAAATAGTCTATTTTATTAATTCTGATGACATATATGACTCTTGCACGACTACCTTGATATTAAAGGGAAATCACATATTAATACATGTATAAACACATTGTAGTAGGCTTCTCTGTTTCAGAATAGAGTCAATCTATCTTCTCTTAACAGCAGAGTGTTAGAAGTTATTTTTTGTCAATGTGAGCAGTAACCTTAATTTTATTGTGTGGCTGCTACAAAATTTACTCCTTACTTGAGATATCTTTGCATCAGTTTGGTATCTTTAAAAATTTACTTCTATATTTGATATAATGGTTAGACGATAGCTTGATTTGGCATATCATAGAGAATAAGGATTGGGAGTTATGCATTTGCATAAGTAATTACATGTATGCAATATTATTATTTTCACATCAACGAAAGTAATTACCTGTGTCATTAGGTATTTAGTTTTGGTATTTTTATTTATGAGCTGGAAGTAGCAGTGTTTTGGAATTTTTTAGAAGATGTTTTGGGCTTGGTTTATGTGTGTTTTCATGGATATTTGCAGGTTGTTTTTCTGCTGCGTTTTGGAAGGATTTAACTGCATTTTTGGATGATTTTCAGAACTTACGGGGGCTGTTTTCAATTTTTTAATGCTGCCATTTCACGATTACGCTTATTGCCAAAGAAAACAATGGCTTAACATCTTGATGAAAATACTAAAGCACCTGTTAAACAAAGCTAAACGCTCAACGTGTTTTGAGCCTCGCTTTAGGCCTTTAGCGCGCCTTTGATAACTTTAGTCTTATGGTGGTCTCTGTTTTTGGTTTGACACATCCTACCCTATCTGCCGCCCGAAATTTATGTACCACAGCTTATATAGATACTTCTCTTTGGATATTATGTAATGTGTTTCTGCTTCTGTTTATGAGAGCGTCTTATTATTTCTGATTGAGCACAACTTCTGCGTCATAATAAACAATTTGCTGCTACATCTCCATCTTCCACATTTTGAATTATACTATAAGATGGCACACCATCAATAACTTCATACAATTTGTGCAGTTTAAATTTATTATGTTAATGTTTTATTATCGGCATTCTATGTTTCCTCTCAATAGCTGTGGTAATCATGTTTGGACAACAGTAAAGACGTTAAGATTGACTGCTTCATTAGCTTGTCTTAGCTTCTCCAGTTTTATGATCTACACATCTCTCCTCTCACTAATAAGGAACTCAAGTTTCATGTTGAGTATTAACAATTAAAAGGAGATGGTAGGGACTATCCGAATGCAAAAAGGGCTGCACAACAGTTGGTAGAAGCTTCAGTACAAGATCAAAGTATTGGGCAGAATAATTTATTACAGTTGCAAGCTGGTGATCAACAAGCTGCTGCTGATGCTAATATCCCTGATGGTGCACAGTTTCTCAACAATTATGCAATCTCAAAGAATTTTGCTATTGTTCCTGTCGATAGAAGTGATGCTACTAACCACTTCCCCACGTTTTCAACCCTCTACTTCACACCTCCCTTCAAAATTCCTCCCCACTTACCCACTATAACCACTTTCCCACTATAGTAATCCCATGATATTATAAAAGCACATAATAAGGGAGGATTTAAAACAAAAAAATTCAGAGAACAACGAAATCAGAGGTTCTTCCAACAATATTACGTTCAAAAAAATATTCAGCAAAATCAACATAGCCTCAAGTGTGTAAATTTTTTCCCGATAACAACGGTATGAAATATATGATTTGTACCTTAGCAGAAGTTCAAAGAAAAGTTTATCACTTCCGCAGTTAGAGCAAGAAGTTTCTACAACATTTTAGTATTTTTAGTTTGTTCTATTAGCGTATGTATAACATATTTCAAAGTCAGACATGAGTATACACATTCTATTCACATTTAATTATGTTGGTTGATGAAGTTTTGTGGCGATATGTCAACATATAGACCTTCTGTTTTTTATCTAATTCATTCGAATCCGGTATGGTCTTTTTCAAATAACTATTTTTTCTATTTGTTGGTTACCGAGTATCTATTTGGTATAACAGTTTTGGAATAACTGTTTTTTTGCTTTCACTACTGTTTTTTTATTGCAATATAGTATAGTATCATGGAAATGAATATACAAAATTCTATATCTACTACAGAGCAACTTTCAAAATAATATGCATGTACTATGTTATCACATTGACATGTTGTAGCTATTCTTATTCTTTCTTTAGTCCTATTTCAGATATGGATGAACAAGGACACGTTCAAATTACTCCAACTACGACTGCTCAAATTCAACAAAGGGTACAACGTCGAAGGGTACGCCGTCGCAGCATTTTTTCCTATAATGCTTCTGACTCAAAGCCTGAAATTATCAGGAATATCCCAAGGTCGATACAAAATAAGTTAAGAGATCGAAGGGCTGAACGAAGGGAAAGAGAAAAGAAATTTACAGAGCTTAGGCCTGCACTAGATGAACATATTGCAAATTATCAGCTTACTCGAGATGCACTAATTGATGCTATAGACAAAATTATACTATATGATTGGGAAGCCTTATCAATTTTAGTAGATTCACTTGGACAACCTTTAGGTAGTATTTTAACTGATATTTATCACGAGGTTTGGCCAAGTGAACCTTTTTGGGTTTATGTTGTTAAATTTGAAGCTGAGTGGGAGAATCGTCTCTACGACTACCTGTAATTTTTTAAATTAATCAAAGTTTTTTATTTCTTTGAAACATTACCTGTCATTTAACTCTTTTTTTTTTCTTAACAGCATTACATAACATAAATAACATAATGGAATAACACTAACTTATTCCTTCAAATAATGCAATTTTAACGACATATCAAATGTCTTAAAAGAGATGAATACACACATTACTTTACGCTATTTACTTGATTATATGTAATTCTCATGTATAGTAATACTTTACAATCTGTTTTGCCTCTTTTCAAATCAAAAATTAATGACAAATCTATATATATTTAGGTCATTAAAAATATGAATTCATCCAAAGTAGACTTGCAGTACAGTATATCTTTATAAATGAAAATTCAAACTTCACTTATGTTCCTTTCGGTAAGTTTAAACTATTAATATATATTTATATTGTTCATCCAAGGCAATTGTTCGGGAAGTATCATAGAAAATTAATATGGCAGCAACTATGTTATGATTGAAATATTCACATAAAGTTTACTCACTCTGTTAAGCAAGTAAGTTAATAATTTATTATCTTTTTTTCTACGTATTTTCCGCGCATCACGCGGGTACTATACTAGTGTAAAGTTAATAGGAAAGACCAAACATGTCAATGTGGAAAACGAGTTATACTTGTTCCCCATATATAAACAATTATCACATTTCCTTCTCTCTCTTTACATGTAACAATATGAGGAATACTTTAGTAGACCCCTATGCCTACAGTAAAATCAAAAGAGAATGCTTTCCGCTGTCAGAAACCAATAGTTACTCTTTAGGAAAGGAGAGTAAGATTTAAATTTCAATCGTGACAATAAATATTACTATAGCAAATGTGCTGGTGAAATATAACTAGTAACTGGAGTAGTACGTGTGTGCTGAAAAATATTTTATATGTATAAAATATAAAATAATCTTGTAAATTACTTTTATTGTATAAGTTTTCGTGATGCATCAATTATTAACATTTAAATATGAAATATAATTAATTATATTGGAAATCCACTAATTTTTTTGTTAGTTTCGATATTAAAAGGCACAAATTACACTCGACATAGCAAGTAAAAACGTACTACGTACAACAGAAAAATAACAATGAAAATGTTGGTATTGAGGATTGAAAAGTAAGAGCACAAAAGAAAACATATTCCTATTTGAGGAGAATTTTTTTAACTTAATGTATAGTAGGAAACTAGTCATTTTCATAAAATGACTAAATAGATTCTTTCTGCAAAGCTATGAATAGTATCATGAATAATAGATGCCTATTTATCATTAGATCGAGAATCGAGTCATAGTATGCTACAAAAACTATAGGAATCAGTAATATACATAAAACATCATTTTTTTATTCCTTTGTTTCACTAAGAAATCTCCTAAAAGCAAAAGAACAATTAAAACCCATCTCATTTAGATTAGCCTTATAGAAGAAAAATAAAGACAATTGAAAAATTGAGTAATTGCCTAGTTAAGGATCTTTTGCTTCTTTTTTGTTCCTCACCATATGCTACATTGGGTCTCGATTAATTCAGATTCCCGATGTCTGATGCTCATTAAAGGAAAAAACGCTTTCTATCAAGATTTTTTTCATTAAAAAGAGTTCGAATTCTAAACCTATACCTAAGGGTGGAAGGTTCACCGCAACACTAGGAGGTAGGTGATTTTTTTTTCTTTGCAAAATATGAGATAATTAACTACAAAATTTTCATTCATTTAATAAACCTTTACAAAACTAACTTAATTATATACCAACCAAGTTAAAAAGATCTTTTCAATAAATTGAATAAATCAAAATGAGAATAGCCACTTAACGGTAACACTATCGTCATATAATGATTAATTACGTTACCATTTTACTTTTGGCTTTCTTTCAAGGCTAATTTCCTCTAAAAAGTATCATCTTACTTTTTTGTTTTTACAGAATCGATATTTTCAATTCAGTAGTCTCATTAATTTGGATTCGCACAATAAAAACACAATATGAGAGGTTTTAATCATCCTTACCAATAATAATTTAGTTTAGGACTCGAATCCCAGACCTTTAATTAAAAAATAGTAAAACTTTTACTATTTCATCATACAATAATGCTTCAATTTCAAATGCCGCTATCACATGACGCCTTATCTTTTGGCATACTATAATAATACTCATAGAGTGCAGGGAGATTAGAAAGGGTTTTAGACTTGTAGATTACGCAGTTGAACACGTTATAATAACTTAGACATGCAAAATGTATTTCCACAAAATTCAGGTCCGAGCAATCAGTGGAGTGAACTTAGGGCAACGACCTACTTTTCTTTCTTTTCTTTTTTTGTTTTCTTAAATTAAGTTTTATCTACTAACACAATCAGTAATATTTCCAGAATCATGAGTTTAAATTTTCTGTCTCTAATAGGTTAATCCAATTTCTTTCTCATATTATCAACTCGTGTTTGGTATAGTGATAACAAAGATAACGATTCAATCCCAAATAAATTAAGGTCAGCTATATGAATTTTATTGACTGTGGCTGTGTTTGGTATGAAGAAAATGTTTCTCAATTTTCTATGGTTGACTTAAATGTTTTCAAAAATATTTTTCTTGTGAATCCATTTTCTTCCAATTGGAAGAATATGACTTCCCTACTAAAAGGAGGGAAAATATTTTCCAAAATTCTTTTTCAATATTGACCACACTACTCCCTCCCACCACCATCCCCCATCCCCATCTCCTCCACCTCCACCCTACCCCCACCCCCACCCCTACCACTACCCCTATTCCGCTATCCCCACCAACCCCTTCCTCTTGCCCCCGCCACCCCGCCCCTACTCTTTTTCAATATTGCCCACTGATCACGCCCAACTATGCCTTATAAAAAGGACAAAGCGGTCGTTGCAAATATAATCCGGGTATTTAGCCCAGAGTCGAATTCCACAAGGAATTAACCTACCAATTACTTTTATCAGACTCACTGAATTCTCCGTAATCAACTTCCCAGATATTATGAATAACACTTGGTGATATTTCTACTGACTATAACTGAATAAAATTAAGTAAACTAAAAGCTAACTATGACGGAGTTGTAAACAAATAAGAGAAGGATCTAAGGTTATGATTTCCCCTATTAATGGAATCCCTTCCTGTTATATTTCATATAGATTTGCCTAATCGTCTCTATTGATAATGAGCACTCTTACTACCGTAAATCTCTCCCGAGTAATTACGACAATTTACCAGACGCACTCTCCAAAGTTACGCTAGCTGGCTTTTATTACAGCTCACTTAGATCGCACCCAAGATTTCGTTATCCCTAATCCCACCTTTAAACCCTCGGTTATTGATTCCTCATATACTTTGGGAGTGGTATTGTTCAATAACTACCTAAATATGCAATCTCTCCCGAGTAATACATATTAAATAGGCACAGCTAATTGAGGATCCTATCAACTAACTACAACAAGAACGTAGTTGAACAAATAGAGATTAAACTGGGCAAACTATATTAACACAACAAGAAGTTCATCCTTCAACAGGTTCCATCAAAACCTTAGACTAAATAATTAGCTACTCATAATTGTGTTCATAATAACAACAGCAAAATTCATCATGAATGATAAAAACAAAAGGAAGAAAGGTAGAACTCGATGCCGAATTATCCTCCTTGCCTCTTGCCTCTTCTTCCATTGAACAAAACTATAAAAACCTTGATATCATCTTTTTGGGCGAGCTGGACCTCTTATAGGTTAAGTGGAATTGCCCCCAAACTTCCAAGTTTACCCCTAAAATTTCCGCGTTTCGGAGTGACTAGCGCGGCCGCGCTCGAACCGCGCTAGTGGCCGCACAAATGGCGTTCTACACTGTCCCGTTTCTTCTGCTCTAGCGTGGCCGCGCTAAGGCTGCGGTTGGCCCACTCTAGAGTGGATCAGCTATTTATCTCCTCTTTTCTTTCTTCTTTCACACGTACTCAACTCCGAGGGGCTTTCCTTGCTTTAATTTAGCTCCAAACACTGTCCTAAGTCCTCATAAGCACGACTTGCTCCTGCAAAACATAAAATTCACAATTAGAGCCATTTTATCGTCATTTAACCTTCCTAGAACAGTGAAGCATAGTCAAGTTGGAGCATAAATAGTCGCCAAACTACATGAATCTAGCCTACTATCACCCACACTACTCCCTCCCACCACCATCCCCCCATCCCTATCTCCTCCTACCCTAACCCCACCCCCACCCCCACCACTACCCCTATCCCGCCATCCCCACCAACCCCTTCCCCTTGCCACCGCCACCCCACCCCTAGGCCTCGACCTACCACCCTCGCCTGCCCTTTATCAATTTCGTCTCCCATAATATGTGCCTAGATTATATATTATATTTTCTCCTACCTAATCAAACACCAGAAAATATAAGTAAGAAAATCACTTATTTTCAAAGAATATATTTTACAGGAAAATATTTTTCATACCAAACACACTCTATATGTATTAAAAATATTATTGACATATATGTGTGCACTATATATATATATATATATATAGCAAAGTCAAGAATAATATATAAAATATAATTTTTCGACCGATAATTAATTGACCTCCTTTAAACATACGAAACTCTGTAGTGTATAAAAGTTAAATTTATTGAAGTGTATCAAATGAAATGCCAATTCAAATAACTTTGGGGTATTTTTAGCCTGCGGTAGAAACTATTTATATTCGGTAGCCGAAAATATGTATAATTTTTGTATATAACGTACAAAATGTATATATCTATAAAAAAATATATAATTTTTCGGCTATTATTTTAAGAACGATTATATAGTGTCATTTTTCTCTCCCCATTTGCAGGCCTAAAAAGAAAATGTGGTGTTAGATGTAAGTAAATAAGTAATTTAAGCAATGTGAAAGTTGAAAAGTCTTGGCAAGTTTTGGGTAAAAATTGTGTGGGGTAGCCATTTTTTAAAGTGGTATTTACTTTTTATCCAGTATTTTTAATGCTTAGCAATAGTAGCCACTAGTCTATTAAAATTAATATGAAAAGACTGTATTACCCTTTATTCTATCTCTTTCATGTGTCGAGTTAGGTTACTGCGTCGAGTTAGAGGACTACTCAAGCAGGCACGCCTCCCATCTGATAAATTCATTCTTATCCAGTTTCCAGTCAGCAAGACATATTAAGTTACATGGGATCATAATCGCTCCAACTGCAGTGTTGGAGAATATATACTAACTTTAAAGGAGGTGTAGTTGAAAGAACCAGTAATTGATAAAGAGTACTAATTTATATTTTAAAAATGAATTGCATACTACTGACTTTGGAAAGCCAAACTTTGAACAGAATTAAGTTATTATATTCGAGATGTGAAACTTTTTCCTGTATGAAAATTTCACTTAGATAAAAGGCAGTCCTTAACTTACAGTTACAAGTTCTAAAGTTAAGGACAGGCAGTCCTTAACTTATAGTTACAAGTTCAAAAGTTAAGGACAGGCAGTCCTTAACTTACAGTTACAAGTTCAAAAGTTAAGGACAATAGGTCCTTAACTTTGATTTCCAAGTTCAAAAGTTAAGGACGGACAGTCCATAACTTACAGTTACACGTTCAAAAGTTAAGGACAAGCAGTCCTTAACTTACAGTTACAAGTTCAAAAGTTAAGGACAATAGGTCCTTAACTTTGACTTACAAGTTCAAAAGTTAAGGACGCTTGGTCCTGAAGTTTGAGTTCCAAGTTCAAAAGTTAAGGACATGTAGCCCTGAAGTCCTGAACTTAGAGTTACAAGTTCAAAAGTTAAGAACATGTAGTCCTGAAGTCCTGAACTTAGAGTTACAGGTTCAAAAGTTAAGGACATGTAGTCCTGAAGTGTTGAACTTAGAGTTCCAAGTTCAAAAGTTAAGGACATGTAGTCCTGAAGTCCTGAAGTTAAGTACATGAGCAGAAGGGTATTTTCGTCTGGGCAGTTAAAGTTTATTAAAGCAGTGGCTAAAGACTAAAGACATTTTAAATAGTGGCTTAAAAGTAAATACATATGCTATTAGTGGCTAATCGTGCACTTCCCCAAGTTTTGGTTGGGCCTCACACTTATCTTCTTTGTTGACCTTTCTTAACTGAACTTATACAATATCGTTGACCTTTCTCTTCTGCATATCTGTAGACATTTCAAATACATATGTATGCAGAAACTACCAATGACCACGTTGTCTTCACACGATTTTAAGGCCACTTTTTCTTTTCTTTCTGTAGTTTATCGTGGGAGTTTCCTTTTGTCATTTTCTTTTTTCGTATTCCACCGAGTAAAAATTGTTTTCTTCATAATTTAATAGGTACATTATATATTTGGCCGGTTGGTCAAAAAATAATAACATTCGCTAATTAAATATAAAAAATATTTTATCGGTTATTATTTTTGAAAGCGATTATACCGTGTAATTTTCCTAGTTTAATTAGTATTTGTTGTTTTGGTTTTGTGATTTTCAAGTAAAGTTGAAGTTTGTGTTTTTCAAGCAAAGCTACAATTTAATACTACTAAATTAAGGCAAGCTACTTTAATTAAAACTGAGTGGGTGTTTAGCTCTAATTTCAAGTGTTTTGTGCTTTTACTTAACCCTTCACCAAATAAATTGGAAACCAAACCAACTAGTTAAAGCATTCAATCATCAAATTATAATCCCATCAACAAAACCAAACTAAATTAACTACTCCATCAAATGTACTAATTTTCACTTGTTTGGTAACAAAAAAGATACTACTCCATAAAAGATAAATAAACAGAACTGCTAGTTGAAAATGAACTACTACCGTATTCGCCGGCAGACGTCGAAACGTTAATAATTACTTATCAATTAAGGTTCAAGACACACTTACAAATTATTTTTGTTCATTTATTCTGATAGTATAGTAATTACTTTTCTGTTTCATTGAATACAAGGAGGCTAAGCAGATGGTAGTTGGCTCCCTGGCATGTAAAAAAAAACCGAAAAACTAAATTAATTCAATTTAATATGAAATGAATTTTTAAAAACCATACTAACGTGAAAAAAGAGCCCCTTAGCTTGCTTCCATAATATAAAGCTTCCCTCTAAAAGACGTTACATTGAATCCTCCTCCATTTTAATATTCTAAGTAAATAACATTTATCATTTTATTTTTGTTTGCAATAAATTTTCTTAGAGTAGAAAATTAAATGCAATCACAATACATAGAAAATTAAATGCAATCACAATACAAATATGAAGAAACATAATTTTATTGATAAATAATTGTGGGTACAATTCTGTTTCTCCCTTGATTCTTCTCTCCTGATTATCTCCGTGATTCGAGGGCTAGAATAGCGTGTTTCTCGAACGTAGAATGATGCAAACCTTCATGGGATGTATTTGACCTCCATGAAATTATGTTTATCCGGCCGCATCTTGATCTCTTTGTGATATCCCATGAGTTTATGGGATTTTCGAGATGATCTCCATTTTTTGAGATGCCGTTTTAAGAGAATACGTTACCCTTTTTATAGGAATGACCTAGGGTTAGGATAGAGTAGCCTCCAATGCTGGGTTTTAGTAGAGTAGCCTCCAAGCAATACTGACAGACTCCTAGAATTTCAAGAGGTCTTATAGTATCTTGAATTTAGGATTTAGCTTGATCCATTAAAATTTAGATGTCTACAATTTTCTCTTACAATAATATTTATTTGGTTTTAGTTTATAATTAACATGCTTCTACTTTAGGATGGCCAAAGTATCTTACACCATTCTATTTTTAAACAAAATTTTCGAATTTTTAAATATTTAACATCACTTAATTACTACTAATATATAAAAAAAATGGCAGCGCAGTGCACTAAGCTCCCGCTATGCGTGGGGTCCGAGGAAGGGTCAGACCCCAAGGGTCTATCGTACGCAGCCTTACCCTGCATTTAAGTTAAATTAATATTTAAATATCATATCCAATCAAATATAATCACATAATAAAATTGGAGAATATTATTTAATTTAACTCAAAAAGAAAAGAGTAAGAAATTTTAATCTACTAGCTAACTAGTCTATGAAAATTACGTATAAATGGAATTATAGTAGTAGTACTAAACTAAAAGCAGTAGCCGAATACCCCCTTTCTTTTTTCCCCAATACGCGTTTACCTTTCTGCATATTTGCAGCAGCAGCGTCGGTAGTCTTCTAAACTCCCTTCTCTTTTTTTCTCTACTCCGGCGTACCCTTTTTATTCAATTTGCTGTACACATTTTATATACCCAAAAAAAAAAAAAAATTACTACGTAAGGAGGTTGCTTTTATTTCTTTGTTCAAGTGTTGTTGTCAACATATCTCTGTTGATGAAATTTGAATCAGATCCATACATGTTGAGATCTTAAATTCTTGATATACTTTTTGGGTATAAAATTTGTTTCTGGAGGTTCTGGGTCACAGAAAATAGGCGAATCTTGGATTGCAATGAAGACAACAGGGAGATTCTTCACGATTGGGCTAGTAACATCATGGTATTCGTCGAACATTGGGGTTTTGTTGCTGAACAAGTATTTGCTAAGCAATTATGGGTTCAAATATCCAATATTTCTTACCATGTGTCATATGACTGCTTGTTCTTTGCTAAGTTATATAGCCATTGCTTGGATGAAAATGGTGCCAATGCAGACTATAAGATCTAGGGTTCAGTTCTTGAAGATCTCTGCTTTGAGTGCTATATTTTGTGCCTCTGTTGTTAGTGGCAATATCTCCCTTAGGTATTTGCCTGTGTCCTTCAATCAGGCTATTGGTGCTACCACTCCCTTTTTCACTGCTGTATTTGCTTACCTAATGACGTTCAAGAGGGAGGCTTGGTTGACTTATGTCACTCTCATTCCTGTTGTCACTGGGGTTATCATTGCCAGCGGGGTATGCTTTTCTTCTCTCTCAGTGTTACTTGAATTGTGGTGCTATAGTTAATTAATTCGGTCTCTTGTGGTTGATTTAATTAGTTAGAGTTCAAGCTTATACCCCATTTTAAGAAAATTGCATATTTGCTGTTGCAATGATAAGGTGTAAGATGAATACATGTTTTTGAGTGAAATAATGTGGTAATATTTCTAAGTTAGTCGGGTGTATTTTGTCAATGCTTGATTCAATACAGGATCTTGCTGCACATTGGATTGTTAATAGGTACTAAGTGTTTAAGTTGTGCCAAAAAATGTATTTGTGAGCTAGACTTGTTGAAAAAGCTGATTTGGATTTTGTATGACTAACTTGTATTGACACTTTAGTGCTGCGGATGGAATCTTTCTTACGACTAATTTATTTTAGTTTATCTTCTCAGGGAGAGCCAAGTTTTCATCTATTTGGGTTTATAATGTGTATCGGCGCGACTGCTGCAAGGGCACTCAAGTCAGTGGTTCAGGGAATTTTGCTTTCCTCTGAAGGGTATTGACGCTGTTTTTGTGTTTCAATAAATATGTAGTCAAATTCTGTGCTCTTCATTATGGTCAATCTGGAGATAGGATAGGATGCTGAATTGTTTTGCGTTTACGTATTACAGGGAGAAGCTGAATTCCATGAACCTTCTACTCTATATGGCTCCTATAGCAGTCGTACTTTTATTACCTGCAACGCTCTTGATGGAAGATAATGTAGTTGGTATAACATTGGCACTTGCAAGAGATGATATAAAAATCATCTGGTTGTTGCTGTTCAATTCTGCCCTTGCTTATTTTGTTAATTTGACCAATTTTCTGGTCACAAAACACACCAGTGCTCTGACTCTTCAGGTAAATTTTCTTGATTCTCCGTTCAAGATATATTTAAGATGAGTTCTTGGATTTTTGGTCTTATCAGTTTAGATTATGCTTATTTTGAAATCCGATATCAGTACTGCTTTCAGATCTTGAAAAGTGAAAGGGGATAAATTTATACTGTCTTTTTGCTTTTGCCTGGAATGATTCATCTTTGAATTTTATCGAAGAGCTATTTTACTTATTTGAAAATCCTACGCATTTTCCTCTCTTTTGTCAAATACAGCTCCTATCTCACATAATGTTTGAATTTTGAAGCACTTCTAAACTTTTTTTGAGTTATTGAATTCAATATGGTTGGAGTGTTTCTTCTATCCTAGTATGCTGTATGCGTGGAACTTCAATATTTGAAGCTATGATCTCTTTTGGATTTCTTAAGATTGTGGATTTGTTTGTTATGCTGAAATTTTTGTGATTTCTGTAACACCATGATTTCTTTTAAGCTTTAATATTTATGTGAATTAGCATGGGATTTAAGCTTCTCCTGATTCTCATAGAAACCAAATAAGTGAAGTATGATGCTGGTGAATCAAACTTGTAAGACTTAGACATGTGCAAGTAAAGTATGTATTATATCAGCATAATATTACGACTCCAACTGAAGTTTGGGGAGGAGTAGATGTAGTCATGCTTAGCCTTACATACTTTTTTTGAGGAATCAATTGACAGACCTATTTTTGAGAAGAATAAGTTTTGTATTGGAAGACTCAGCCTCTTACTATTGAGTAGGGATTGAGATGTCATAAACTATGAAGAGGAGTCCAACTTGGGTATTTAGTCCTCCGTACCAATATGACGCTCCCCTACATCTAGCATGTTGATTCCGTTCCACGAATACAATCATCTTTCATTAGCAAATAGATTAAGTAATAGAGTTTAAATGATATCAATGTTAGGTTTTGAGGTTGGTTGATAAGCATACTAAGTATTCTGAGTGGTATAATTTGTTCTGAGGTAGTCACATCGGGGCTTACACCTTTTACCAAATGGTTTTGCCATGGCTAACTCCGCCTAAGAAAATGGTTGTTGTTTATTGGTAATTTGGGAATGCAAGTTTATTTTTAGCAAGAAAAGTCTAGCTGGATGTAAAATTTTATGATTGTATCACATATACTAAGATATTTGCCTGACAATTTTGTGATAACATGGAAAAGAAAGAAAAATGGACCTTCAAACTTGCAGCTAAGGTATTTAATATTGGAGTATCTTCTCAAGACGGTGACTTTTCCCTTTAAAGAAAGGGGTCATGCAATCCCCCACCCCCCACCCCCCACCCCCACCCCCCAAAAAAATAAAAATAAATAAAAGAACCCCAAAAGAAAAAAATGAAAAAAGGGAAAGGAAGAAGAGAAAGTTCATTTTTTGGATAGACTTGAAACAGTATTCGGTTAAAACTATATTGGAATCAAGAATAAATCCTTCAATAGAGTGGCCTACTTATATTCTTGTCCCTCTATCATTATTATGTTTTTGGCATTTGTTTCCAGTGGGTTTTGAAGTTTATTTCCATTACCGTTTTCTTTTGGGTTTAGGATTATGAAGAGATGTTTCGTTTTTCCTGGATCTCCTTCATAGGTGTTATGTCTAACAGAATTTCACTGTTTCACAGGTCCTGGGAAATGCAAAAGGTGCTGTAGCTGTTGTTGTCTCAATCTTAATATTTAAGAATCCAGTGTCAGTTATAGGGATGCTTGGCTACACACTCACAGTTTTCGGAGTAATACTCTATAGTGAAGCAAAGAAACGTAGTAAGTGAAATATGAACCTGGAAAAGCATCAACCACGACTTTGATATCAATTGATGTTCAAGGAAAGTCAAGCGCTTGCAGTTGGTATCTAGGAATTTTTCCCTCATTTATTTTTTGCCAGGTAACATGGGAAACAAGATTCAATCTGTACCCGGGAAGAGCCAGAGTAGCCTGAATAGATCCGTAATAAGTGACTTAATTTGTCTATACATTCTTCCCACCATAGGGTTAAGAATGAAAGATCTTTTTATCTTTATTCTTTGAGGAAACTGTTGACTAAGACTACATTATATGTTACTGTAGTTATCATGATGAGATTTATAAATTGGAAGGAAGTGAAATTTAGAAATATGTAAATCGTTTCTCCTTTATGTTGAAAAAGAAATGATTTTTGAAAGGACTATGTTTGAGATGTTTGCCTAGTGATTATAGTTCTCTAATATGTATGAAATCCAGATTGTGCTAAAAGTATGTATAGCGCTTACTTTGGTGTCTATAATTGAGCACGGTTCCAACTTGTTTATGCCTTTCTACAAAAAGCATTTCAGAAAATAACCAACTGAGATTTGTAATTCCAACAACTGCTGAATTTGAAATGGTCAGGCACTCCACATTTTGCCTGTTTCTAAAGAACCCATCTTCACATCCAGGTGTTGCAATATATTGGTAAAAGAATTTTTATTATGATGAATCCTGTAAGTACTAAAAAATGGAATGGATACATAGAATTCATATAACTAATCAATAGTAATTTGGATGTAAGGAGGTTGTTTGAGTGATAGTAAAATTGAAATTTGGATACTGAATAAATATCCATAACCATTTACACCTAACTACTAAATTTCACCATAAGCTTGTATAATTGTATGAGCTGTAGGCTTAACTTGAAGAAGAGGCTTGCTTTCAGAATTTCAGGATCCGCCTTAAATTGTCACTTGCCTTGCCTTTCTTTGTAAAGGAGTTGTGTACTTCAGTGCAGCACTCAAGCTTACATGTTACTCTATTTCTAATTTTCTATTACTTGTGTTTAAGGTTTTAGTTTGCTCGGAGTTTTTTTTATTTTGTTAGAGAATCTAAAACTTCAATTATTAAATTGATACGCATCTAAATGGTGCAACTAGCTTGGTGCAGTTTGTTTATGTTATCTTTTTGCACTAAGAATAGGTTGGTTTTAGCATTCATACTCTAAACTCTTTCTTTTTTTTACCGTCTGTTGTAATCTTTTCAAGTACTGGTTTTCATTATCTATTTTTAAGGAGAAAAAAAGACATGCCACTAAACCTAAGGAAAGACGTGACATCTTTTATAGCAAAGTTTAATACTAACATATCTAGAAATATCCCAATTTGCTAAAACGTAGGCAGAAAATACAGAAGCAAAAAAACAGATGGAGGAATAGCATACAAGGCCTTTCAGAAATCCATCGTCAGCTTTCACGGTGACAATATCATCGTTAGTTCAAACATTCTCATCCTAATCTATCTTTTCCCTTTTTTGTTCCTTCTTTTTTTTTTGTTTTTTTTGTTTTTGGTTTTTGGTTTTCTTATTCAAAATGCTCCTGATGAAAATTTATGTAAAAGATATAATATCATACATTTATTTATTTGGTACAAACACCGACTGTAAATTCATATCCAATGGACCTGTTTTTGTGACAGGAAAGGGCGAATCAGCACCTAAGCAGAAGCCAAATATAAGAAGAGCAACAGAAGAATACCAAGTAACAACACTTTTATGTATCACACAATTAGCTCCTGCCAAAGATCAATTGATAGGGGCAGGAATTTCAACATCCAAAAGTTAAATGATACAATAAATCAGGATAACAGGCTTCACGATGGTCGAACATATATAAACCAGTAACCCAAAATGATGGGGTTACCAGCTAATGAACAAAGAAAGCGCAAGAAACACACTCAAAAATATCAAGTCCATGTGAATGGATACAGTAGTTGACTGAAACATGGAGTTTAAGAATCTGGAACGGTTGCAGCTGGACGTTTCATAGAGGCAGACTTGATCAAATGATTGTAGCTGCCTTTCTCCTTGAAAAGCTGTGAAAAATGAGGTTTGCAGTATAAAATCCCATTTAGGGCGGCATAATTCGAAGGAGATAAAGAGCATCCACCGTGACAACACTTGAAACATGTCTTATGATAACTTTGGTTCTCCACTGTCACCTAATCAAATGCAACCAACACATAGATTAATCCCAGAAATTGAAAGAAAAAGTAACAACCTACAGTAAATGTTGGATAACCCCTCCATGTTTTAATGCTAGAGACAATACTCAGTAGACCAGGTCAATTGTTGCAAACAAATTAATATTTATATTTTCCTTCTTAAAAATATTTAAAACAAGGAGGAATGCTAAACTCAGAATCTGTGGGCTAGAAGTAGGTCACCAATGTATTGTTCACTTACATATAACTTCAGCATCAAAGATGATGATTTTCAGAAATCATCTCCAAGATGACAAGAACATAAATCATAAATCAAGAGAAATAACTACTTGCTGGACAAGAGAATGTATGGAAGCATTAGACAGCTCAACTATTTTTCTTGCGTCATATCACATTCTGATTGAAAGACTAACTCTTCATGCAAATTAAATTTCTTAGCTGCATTACAACTTCAAAGGTGGACATTCACCATTGTGTGGCAACTGGCAACTGAGAATTACCTAAAAAATATGGTAGCAATATAACACGTGATCTGCCTCAAAATTTCAGAGTTGGCATTCACTAGAATGTGCAAAAATGGAAAAGATTGGTAGAGTACTAGATGACTGGAGGAGGGAGAGTAAGATGCAAAATGCTCAAACTCGCCAATTTGCACAGCAAGTCAGTTTTAACGACTATCACGGCCGAACTATTAACAGTCAATTTGCGACTGAAAAAGAATAGATCTTTGTAAAGCAATGGATTGGTCTCAGCATACAACTTCCAGAGGTGGCGGATACCATGCACAACATCAATAGGAAACACTGAAGACTCTTTAAGAAGAAGATCATGGCAGCGATATATGGAGCGGGAATCCATCAAATATGGCAAGCACGAAACTGGAAACATTTTAGAGGACATAGTGTAAATAATAGTTTTGTTTTGCAGCAAATACAAAGTGTAATAAGGGAGAGAATTGATATGTTGAGGGAACCTAAGGAAGCCAGGAAAACCAGATTTCTAATTGATAGGATATGTAGCTAGTAGTTTTTTTTTTTTTTTTTTTTGAGAGAGGTGTTCCGAGGCTCAATTACTGGTTCTATAACAGTATTGAGTGCTCTTTCTGTGTAAATTGATGGTTGGTTGTCTGGTAATATATTCACATCTTATTACCCCCAAAAAAAAAAAGAATAGATCTTTGTGGACTTCAGTTTATGCCAACTTTATACCATTTGTAAGATCAATCGTATCGTGTTAACCAACAAATGTGCCGTAAATACCCACAAAATACAAGCTCTTGAATTTCTCAATAGAGTTCATTTACATATATTTCACATATATCACCAGAATGCATAACAGATATTAGAGAGTAAAACGTAGATTTGAGGCACAAGAAAGTTCAACCAACTTAATGTCTTTTAGCTGTCTTACTCTCCTTTATATCATCTTAAACTCATACTAAAACCTCGTGCAGCAAGACGGTTATGTATAAAATTTAAAAGTAGAAGGTTGTCCCTGCTCTCTAAATGAACATTGCTTGTGCACTTTCACATTGGAAAGCTACTTAAACGCTATTTGAGCTTTCACGCGCCACTGAAAATTAGTTACGTTCTGACAATGCTAAATCCACAGCAGGAATTTGATGACACCATTGCCACAGACAAGCAACTTATTGATGCATCAAATGAGTGAAATGGGCAACCGCCTTTTCCCAATTGAAGTTCCAGAATAGGAACTTACAGCAAAAAGAAGAATGCAACAGTTTGCTTTTCAACAGAGACATCATGGCTAGGGAAAGTTGAGGAGCCATTTTTTACCTTCTCAAGTGGGTAAGCTGTTTTACCACAAGTTGCACATTTTTCCTGCGTGCCAGAAAACATGCCAGCAGCTTTACTAGGCGACCTTGTCTGCATAACAAAACAAGAAAGGAGTATGAGGCATGGTTTGTTCTTTTTCAGTTTGTTAATTTTATACACAAGTAGATGCAAAGAAAATTTACCAGCTCAGGAGTTAACTTCTCAGCTGACTTCGCAGCTGTGAAAGTAAAATACATTCGATATTATAAATAAAGCAGATCAGTTATATAACTGGAGAAAGAACTTTAACTAAGCAAGAATATATAGACGTACGTGACTGAAAGTTCTTATTGAAGTTGCCCGACTCCTTGAAAAGCTGCTCAAAATGGGGCTTGCAATACAGAACACCTTCCATTGAGGAGAAATTGCTCAGCTAACAAAAAGTTCACAAATACATAACATCAGTCAATTGAGTCTAAACACCATTATTCTTTTCATATGGAATTATTCAAATCTTTATCTTCTTCTTTTCGGATAATTTTAAACTATTCAAATCTTGGGTACAGTTTCCTCAATGCTTGACCTCGTCCAATTGTCAATGCTCAAAGTACAACTACCAATGCAGTATGATCCAACATGGAGATATTTTTCCTTTTTTAGGATAGTATTTGTGAATCAAGACAAGTTTACTCTTTTTCCAATTTCACAACTTTAAGACTAATACTTTATGCACAAAAAGCAAACAACATAAAGTGAAAACCAGATTGTAGTTTATATAAGTATAGCAAAAGCACCTTAAGTGTTCCTTTGCAATGGCTGCATTTAAAGCAAGACTTGTGATAATTAACCCCATCAGCTGACAACAGCTCCACCGGGTAAACTGTCTTTTCACAGGCCTTGCATTTCTGTTGTGTTCCAATAAAAGACATACTTCTTCTAATGACAAATAAAACTCTAGATCTTCCTTTTTCCCAGCTCAGATTCGACTCTGTAGATGCAAAAAAGACTCGGTCTTTCATATATTTACAATCAATTTCAAGAATATACACCGATCTGATGTAAAAACAAATTGGGTATCAGTACTTTACCATCAAATCGCCTAACACATTTTTTTCTTGGGTTCTAGAAAAATTAGTTTCTAAAAAGTGATCTTGAGCTTTTAGAAAAAGTTAGTAAAGTCAAAAATACATACCTTGAAGTTGTTGATCTACAAGCCTGTCACAAAAAATTGATGTTATGATCAAAGTCAAGTTGATAAAGTGAAGGAGAAATTGGGAGGATTTTAAAATTCTGGGTTCATATGAAATAGTAGGAAATTCTTTGACATATATTTATGTGGGAGGGGTTGGGTCGGGGTGGGGTGGGTTGGAATTTGAGCAGAGGCAACGAAGTGGATGATGATGATGTGGGGCAATTGGAAGGCAAAAAAGGACACAAGTATCTTTTGCTGGAATATGTAAAATTTAGTTCAATGTTTTTGACTCGTTTCTTTACCGTCTAATGAAATTGACCACTTTTCAGTGCTAAATCAGTCCTCAGTCGTAGTAGCTCTATGTTTTTTTGGGATAAAAATTGACTATATTTCGACTAGTATTAAGAAATGTAGCTAAATGTAAACATATAAAACTAGAAGATAAGTAATAGAATAAGAGAAGAAGGGATAACTTTCTTATTTCATCAAGTGTTCAAGTGTGTCACATATCACATTTCATGCCTCTATTTATGCTATTACATAGAAGGTTACAAAATGATTGTCTTAAACATAACATTAACAATTGAGATCAGGGAAAGATCATGAGAGGGGTTATGGAGGTGTGAGAATTGCAATCATAATAATGATGAGTAGTGGGAGGTTATTTACATCATGGGTGAAAGTAGTGGGAGTAATGGACATCCACAATTAGTATAGGTTTTACAACACTCCCCCTTGGATGTCCAAAACTAGATAATATGCCTAGTTAAAATCTTACTAAGAAAAAACCCTATGGAAAAAAATCTTAGTGACGGAAAAAGAGTACACATATCTGTAATACGCTTTATTTGCTGCCTCGTTGAAAACCTTATGAGTACAGCGCGTATCTTACTCCCCCTCATGAAAATATCACTTTATTTCTCGAAGACGGCACATTCCAATCTTCTGTCTTAACTTCTCAAATGTTGAAATTGGTAATGCCTTAGTGAACAAATCAGCCAAATTTTCACATGAACGAATCTATTGAACGTTAATTTCACCATTTTGTTGAAGATCACGCGTGAAAAAGAACTTTGGTGAAATGTGCTTTGTCCTGTCTCCTTCGATGTTTCCTCCTTTCAGTTAAGCAATGCAAGAAACATTGTCTTCATATAGTGTAGTTGGATCATCTTTTTTCATAAGAAAACCACACATTTCCTGAATATGTTGAGTCATTAATCTCAACCCAACACATTCCCGACTAGCTTCATGAATGGCTATTATCTCAGTATGATTTGAAGATGTAGCAGCAATTGTTAATTTCATTGAACACCATGATATAGTTGTACCTCCATATGTAAACAAATAGCATGTTTGAGATCGGGCTTTATGTGGATCAGACAAATTGATAGAATATATGAGTCCACCAAACTATATAGAGACCAGGTCCTATATAGGTTTCCATAGGTAACGCTAATGTAACGGTAAGTAAATGGAACAGGGAACTTTTACGTGGAAAAATCCCTGCTCAAGGGGATAAAAAAACCACGACCTACACTGGTAGGATTTCAACTTCACTATGAGCAAACTTTAGATTACAACCTATGCAATCTAGGAATTAAACTCTTAATCCCTCACTAATTTGTAATACACCTATTACAAGTCACTTTGCAATAAACCTATTACAAAGACTTCAACTCATGACTAACTCTAGTCACGACACAAACACTGAATGTTTATGGTTTTCAAGGGTTTCCTAATTAGAGCTTCTAGATAAGCAAAGTAGAAATTACAATGAAGAACAATTACAAAGTTACAACTCAACTAAGGACATACAAGAGACTTGTTGTAGGAACTGGTCCGTAGTAGTGTTGTACTTTGTTCTCGATGCACTTGAGAATTGAATGCTTTGACAGATGAACAGTTTGAGTGTTATCAAGTGTTCAGGTGATGTTTTGTTGTAATGCTCTTTGTTAATACAACTTGGATGACATCACTTGAATGATGTAATCACTTGGTTGGTCAAAAAGGAGTGACTGTTGTACTGTGCTGCACTATTTGCGTGTACAGTGTAGGCAGTCACTTTCCAGTTGTAGACAGTTGACTTCGTACTGTTTGCGTGTCAGGTCCCTTATCTAGTTCTTTGATAGTAAGTTTGTTAGATGTTCAAAACATAAAGCTAAGGTACTGTAAACCCATCAATTTCCTCATTTTTGATGATGACAAACTTAGAAATTGATAACCCATATGCATAGCAAAATAAACCAGATGAAGTAACAGGAGCTTTACAAGTTCCCCCTGACTTTATGCTTCCCCCTTAATCAGATTCCCTGCTTCAATTATATTCCACCTTTTGGCATCATTAAAAATACACAAGCAAGCAATCATCATAAAGAAGTCTAGCCTAGCTAACTCATGCCACATATGTGCACACCACATGATAGAAAAGAGAAGCAGAAGAACATAAGCATTTATAGCAAAAGAGGAGAATCTTCATTAATTTTTATAAAACATAAGTCGTTGCCATTACAGCAGAGGCAGATTTGGACTGTTAACAGCGGGAGCAGTACAAGTGAATTTCATCCATACCACACACAAAAAAAACAACTACCATAAAGTCATCCAACAAAAGGGATAAACTGGAAACTGGTCACTGGTTACTGGTGGATTAGCCTAGGGGACACTAGAGGGAGAGGGCTTAGAAGCGGCAGCAAGAGTGTTGAGAACGAGATCAATTCGAGCATTTGCCAACATTTGCTCTTCGAGCAGTTTCTCCTTCAGGTTCTCAACCTCTTGCCTGAGATAAGCATTTTCTTTGGTCAAACGAGCAACCTCTGCATTTGATGAACTAGAAGACCCTGGTGCCTCTTGAGCCTGACTTAGCTGAGTCTCTAGAATGACATTTCTTGCCTTCAACTTCCTAATCTCCTCAGTAGCACTGTTCTAGGCATTGATAAGCTGTAAGATCGTCGAAGTACTTCCTACCCCTCCACCATTTTCAACACATTCACATTCCTCTAGAGTAGTTTGCGAGAAGGTCTGCTTCTTGGTCCCCATCTTGGGCTGTCCCAAAGGCACATCAAAGAACTTGAAGACATGCGTGAGAAGAAATCCATAGGAAAAACCATAATTTCCATCTTTGAAAGTTGCCACCTTTTGCATGTGCTCAATCATTATGGCTGGCAGATTAACAGATCGAAAACCATCCAGTGCTTCCATTAGATACAGATCAGACTTGGATGTGATAGACCTTCTCTCAGCACGAGGTAGCAGGACCTTGTTTACCAACTCAAACAAGAGCTGATACACAGGAAGCAAAGCTTTCTTATGCACCCGTTCCCCCCGCTGGACTGCTCCCTCCTTTACTATAGCATGCCTAAAGTTTGAGCCACAGACATCCTTAACATAAGACATACCGTCAGCAGGAACCTTAAGTATGTCTCCGAGCAGAGCAGAGTCCATAACAATGTCAACTCCATTGACCAGTGCACAGATATGGTTAGATTCAATAGTGAAGAGGTCAACATAGAAACTTTGTACCTCATCCTCATAAACCTTGGGCACATCCACTTTGAACAGATGTGCCCACTGTTAAAATTCGACCATTTCAAGTATTTGCATCATACCAACCATCTCAGATATTTCTGGGTCAAATGTGCGACCCCACAGAACTCTCTGGTATCTTATCCTTTCTTTACCAGACACACTTTCATGTTTCACTTTCTTCATAGAACCGGGTTCCTTCACATTCTCCAATTTTCTTTTACCAGACTTCACACTATACTTACCCTTTCCACTTGATTTCACTAGAATATCATCATCAAACAGTGACTCTTCAGCCACCACTTGCTTCAGCTTGTCACTACTTTTCACTGACTTTGTACTGAGCGTTCCAACAGTCTCCTCTGAAGCACTTTCAGCAGATTGTTTTTTCCTGAGATCTCTTGACTAAGGAACTTGGTTCCTCTGTAGCTTCCTCATCCACTTCCACTACAGGAATGTTCTTGTCACAAACAATCTCTCCATCCTTCACCAGCCTCTTTTTCTTCTTTTTGCTGCTCCTTTTACTCTTCTGCAGGGCAGACTCAAGAGCCTTCTTTTTCTGCAACCTCGTAGTAGTTCGCTTAGGAGAGGGCTCAGTAGTGGCTACTAGCATCCTTCTGGCAATAAACGCATCTAGAGCAACATTATCCTGAACTTCTTCATCACTGGACCTCATAGCAGGAGGCAACACTTCCAAAGGCTCAGCATCAAAATGAGGAGAAGGAGCAGGGTCGAAACTGATCTAGGAAGAAGAGCCCTGACTTGTTTCCTCAGGAGAGGGGCCAGGTCCTTTAAGAGGGGTCCGAGTAGTTTCTTCTGGTGCAGGTTGTTCAAAGACAACCACCGTTCCTTCTCCCACCGATGACTGAGTCTCTTCCCCCTGAGACTCAGGCATAGTAGAGGTACCTTATACACTATTCCTTCAGCAGATATGGCCAACATGTTTTCTATGGCCTCTCTCTCTTGAGATTCCATGGGTACAACAAAATTCGAGACAGGAGTATCTGTAGACCGATCAACACTAACCTCAGAATCCTTTTCTGCCTGTGGAGTCTCACTCTGTTCTCCATCTTTGTTTTGTTCTTTGAGAATCTCAGGTGACAGAGAAGAGAGGCCATCAATTTTAGGGACTTCTAAGTTCTCAACACTTAGAGGGAGAGTGTGGTTTGAGGGAGTGGTGAGAAGGATGGAGGATGGAAGAGAATCAGGTTTGGGTGCTTCAATTTCAGTAGTGGTGGAAAGGGGAATGTTGAGAGGTGTTTCTTTAGGAACGGAGGAGTCGAGGGTTTTCTCTTCAATAGAGGGAAGAATTGTTTGTTCTTCAGTCATGGCGGATGATTAGTTTGAAAGTTCTGGAAGGGCTGGGAAGAAGAGAGATGATCGTTCAAGGTTTGGAGATGAGAGAGTTTTAAAGAGGGAGAAGGCAGTTATGAAGGAGAGAGAAACGGGTTCTGAAACGGTGGTAGATTTTTGGGAAGATGCAACGTTTCAGAGGGAAGTGAAGGGATTTGAACGAAAAGACATGACATACAGGGTTTGAAAAGGTCGACGACATGGCACTCAATTTTTTGTTTCCTTTTGAGATATGTATGAGAAAAGCACAAGACTACTAACCTGCGGTACAAGAACCAGGTTCTTGACCGGTCTTTCAAAAATTCTCAACCCTCTTTTACCGCTCTGCAGTGCTTCTGCAGCTTCTATAATCATCATGCGTGTCTACCTGCAACGGTATTGAAGTGAGTTAGACTTGGCCAGAAAATACTTTAGCTAGTTTTACCTGAATGTGATTTTCATAGCCATATGGTAGGAATCGGATTTTCAATTAGGTTTTATTAGCCCCAGTTCCAGCCTGTTTCTCTCAAAGTGTTATCTGCTCAGGGCTTTGATGAAGATATCTGCAATTTGGTCCTCTGTGCTGTAGAACTTCATACAGATAAGTCCATTTTCCACATTATCTCTGAGAAAATGATGTCTCACATCAATGTGCTCGGTCCTTTTATGCTGGACTGGATTTTTGGCCATGTTGAGTGCACTTGTGTTATCACACAGAAGAGGCACACAATCAGTGTACACTCCAAAGTCTTCCAATTGTTGTTTGATCCATAGGAGCTGAGCATAGCATGAAGCTGCAGCAACATATTCTGCTTCAGCTATTGAAAGAGCTATTGAATTTTGCTTCCTTGTCCCTCGTGAAATAAGACATGATCCTAGGAAGTGAGCCATTCTAGATGTGCTTTTTCTGTCCACAAGATAACCTGCATAGTCAGCATCCGCATACCCAATAAGATTAAAATTATTACCTGAAGGGTAGTACAGAACCAGGTTCTGTGTTCCCTTAAGATATCTCAGAATTCTTTTGGCAGCCTTCAGATGAGATTCCTTGGGATTTGACTGAAATCTTGCACATAGTCCCACACTGAAGACAATATAGTGAGATAGAGAAGAGACCCAATAGTGCCTCTATACATTGTTTGATTTTTAGGAGAGCCATATTTATCCATGTCTAGTCGAGTGGCAGTGGCAATGGGAGTGTCAATCACTTTTGATGCTTCCATATCAAATCTCTTTAGAAGCTCCTTGATGTATTTCTACTGACTGATGAATGTACCCTTGGGGAACTGCTTCACTTGAAGACCCAAGAAGAAATTCAACTCACCCATCATGCTCATCTCAAACTCACTTCCCATGAGTTCTGCAAATTCCTCACACAGTGAATCAGTTGTTGCCCCGAAAATGATATCATCAACATAAACCTGAACGATGAGCAGGTTCCTCCCTTGTTTCTTCAGGAACAAGGTGTTGTCAATTTTTCCTCTTGTAAAACCATTTTCAAGAGTAAGGCTGTATTCTGGGCCGGGCCTAAATAGGCTAAATGGGTCGGGCTAAACGGGTCTGGGCTTAGCGGTCCCGGGCTTCATGGGCTCAACGGGTGGAACCAGCCCATGACGGGCCTAAGCCCACATGGTCCTGGGCTAAATGGGCCGGGCTCGCGGGCCCATACGGGCCTAACGGGCTTTTTTATTTCTGGGCTATTTTTTTTTAATTTTTTTTGTTTAAGGCAATTTCTTGTAAACCATATATGTATATACTAATATAAATTGCTCTTATACATGTCTATATAAATATATGTAGTATATATAATATAGAAACCTAATTATTAAAGTGCTTGAAGAAAAAGTAAAATAACAAAACAATAGTAAAACTAAATTATCATGCATAATAAATTAATAACAAAGTAAAACATTAAGCATAAATACGTCTAATAATTTTAAAATAACATAAATTGTCGAAAAATCTTAAAGACAAATTTCCGGATAAATACGCTCAAGACAATACTTTATATGCCTCCTTAAAATGCCTGTGGTACACCCTGAACGAAAATTTAAGACTCTTCCACAGTTCTTGCACTTTAATATTTGGCCTTCTTCATTTTCTTCAAGCACTTCAAAGTGTTGCGAAACAAATAAGCGCACTCTTTCCGGACGAGGCATGATTTAACTTGAAATTTGAGATTGAGACTTGAAGCCTTGAAAATTGGAGAATGAGAGATTGAGAGAAATTTAGATTGAGAAATGAGTATTGAGTATTGAAATGAAGAAGAGGGAGGGGGGTATTTATAGTTTTAGAGAAGGTTAGTTTTGTAAATTGAAAAAGAAAAAAATAAAATAAAATAGGCTATTTGTGCAATATGACCGCTGGCAATGGTCATTGGGGGTGGGGCCTTCCTTTTGAAAAATCTTGTAATGTTTTGTAGTATATATAGTATGTTAGTATATATATCTATATATATATATATAGTATATAGTATACTATACTATATATAGAATGTTATGTTTATATATTTTCAAATATAANGAGCCATTTCAAACCTTTTTCAATTTACTAATTTAAAAATTCGCATACCATCACCGACAATTAAATGATAATATGACAAATACATCTCACATGGAATATATTACTAAATGCAGGATTTAGTGTTGTTGTAAGTATGCCTATAGCACTAGTGTTACTAGAAGCATTATCCATAGAAATTGCCATTATTTTATCTCTAATGCAGAAATATCTACAAATATCTGTAACAGTGTTAGCAATAAACTTACCTGTGTGACGTGAATTAATTATTCTATATGCAATAATGCGTTTTTGCATTATCCACTCCTCATCTATCCAATGACTTGTAACAGTTAGATAATCACAGTCATTATTACTTCTACCAATATCAGTAGTAATAGAAATCCGATTAGTTATATGAGTAAATAAATACCGCAAATATTGTTCATATTCATGTTTATATTTATAAATATCGCTCTTAACTGTTGCGCGAGGCCAACCTTTATAAGTAGGATTAAAAACTTTTCTAATATAATGTACAAAATTAGGGTTAGAAGGAAAAGTATATGGTAAGCACATAACGGTAACCATCTTTGCTAATTCTTCACGATCTTTATTAGGATCGTAATATAAAATACCACCGGTCACAGTGTTAATTCCTGGTTGAACTAGATTTGAACCTGTACTAGGGTTAACCGCAGTATCTACACTTGTCCCCTCTTGTTGCGCTTTCATTTGTAAATATTTAACTTTATCTCTAGGGTGTGTTTGTATGTGCCTAGCCAAACTACCCGTACCGCTACGGTCTCCAGTATATTTATGCGCCAGCAATTTCCCACAAGTTTTACACTTAGCCTTATTTTGTTCTCTTACTTGAGTAAAAAAATTCCAAACCATTGATGTTTCTAGGCGTTTAGAAGGTTGTCTATTAAAAGTAGGGGTTTTTACAGGTGGGTCAGGCGGGGCATCAGTTGGGTTATTAACAGGACTAGTAGGTGTATCATGTAAATCCGGTTGGGTTTCATCTATATCCTCATTTTCCTCATCATTTTCTAAGATAGTTTGATTAGGATAAAGAGCATTCATAACTTCTTCATTTAATTGTTCACCTGGTGCAACATTATGGCAAAATTCACTATCGAAAAATTGAAAACAAGGGTTATCACTATCAAGAATAATAGGAGCAGCAGTACGGGTAACAGGTCTGGGTCGGGGAGCCGGGGGAAGGGTAGTAGGTTGGCGACTACTTTCACCAATTTTAGCTTTTCCCTTACCACCAAATATTTTTTTCAAAGAAAATGCCGTATTAATTACAATTATGCAAACTAAAACACACAAAAATATATTCTTAAAACTTAAGAGTTGGAACGAGTTTACCGAATTGCCGAACAACTTCTTGAAAATTGAAAATCATTGAAGACTTGAAGACTTGAATACTTCAATTAAACAACTACACAATTTTTCACGAAATTGCAATAATAAAATAAGCAATTATAGAAGAGAAATTAGATATAGATTGAGAGAGATTGAGAGAGATTGATGAATTGGTGAGTAAAAATGAAAGAATAAGGAAGTATTTATAGTTGAGGATTGGGAAAAAGTGTAATTATATAAAGTTTGGGGGCCAAATGAATATTTTTTAAAGTGGCCAACGGATAAATTTTGAAGGCCAACGGCTAGATTTTAAAAATCTGACCGTTGGTCTTTTTTTAAAAAAAATTTTTTTTTTTAAAAAATAGCCGTTGGAGCCCGTTAGGCCCGGTTGAACCGGCCCAGGCCCGCCTGTCGGTCCCGGGCTTAGTGGTACCGGGCTCGTGGGCTCCTTGAATTGGACCGGCCCGCCACGGGCCTTGTGCACCATTTGGGACCGGCCCACCGAGACCGGCCCACCGAGACCGGCCCACCAGGCCCGTTTAGCCCATTTGGACCGCGGTCCCGGTCCGGTCCCGGGCTGGGCCCGGCCCACAGTGCAACATTATCTAAGAGAAACTTTGACAACCTTTCATACCAAGCTCGAGGAACCTACTTCAACCCATACAGTGTCTTGTCCAATTTGATCGCATACTCAGGGTGTTCATGACATTCAAAACCTGGAGGTTGCTTTACATACACTTCTTCCTTGAGGAAGCCATTCAGAAATGCACTTTTGACATCCATTTGCAACAGAGTGAATTCCATATGTGATGCAAAGGCAAGGAGGATTCTGATAGCTTCCATGCGAGCAACCGGAGCAAAAGTCTCATCATAATCAATTCCTTCCTCCTGATTGTAGCCTTGGACCACTAGCCTTGCCTTGTTCCTTGTAGTGTTTCCATGTTCATCAAGCTTATTCCTGAATACCCACCTAGTTCCTATGATGGTCCGATCTGAGGGTCTAGGTACCAGGTGCCATACGTTGTTCCTTTCAAACTGATGCAGGTCATCTTGCATGGTTGTGATCCAGTCTGCATCTTTTAAGGCTTCCTTAATGTTTTTGGGTTCTATTTGGGAGAGGAATGCTAAGAAGGCAAGTGAATTTCTGGCTTTTGATCTAGTTTGGACTCCTGAATCCAGAGGAGTAATTATGTTGTCAAGAGGATGGGAGCTTTGTGTTTCCAGTTGGGCACTTAGGCTTCATTTGTAGAGGAGCTGGGTAACCCTGACGGATTCCCTTGTATCCTTCTTTCAGCTACCTGTGGAGTACTTTGAACTGCATTAACCACTCTTTCTTCAGCTTCAGTGGTTGTAATTGTGGTACCTGGTTCCTCTTCGGCTGATGAGGAAGAGACTGCATTGTCTTCACTTGGCTCCTTCACTTGACTCATCATGTCTGCCTTTCCATTTGCCATATCAATGACTTCACCTGGAACCAGCATAGGCACTCCATCTTGATTTGAATTTTCTTCACAAAGGCTACAAAAACTTTAAAGGTCTCATCTTTTGTTCTAAGAAACAGAGTCCAAGAGAATCGGGAATAATCATCCACTATCACAAAAATGTATCTTTTTCCTCCCCTGCTTTGCACTCTCATAGGACCACATAGATCCATATGAAGAAGATCAAGTTGTTTTGAGGTGCTGACATCCTTCTTTGGCTTGAATGAGGATTTCACATGCTTCCCTTTGGCGCAGGTATCACAAACTTTGTGCTCCTTGAACTTTGACTTAGGCAGACCACTAACCAGGTCCTTCTGAACCATCTTATTCAGTAGAGAGAAGCTTGCAAGCCCTAGTCTTCTGTGCCACAGTTCAGCATCATCATCAACAGCTTTCAAGCAACTCAGATCACCACTTTGTAGGGGCTCAAAATCAGCAACGTAGATATTCTTGTATCTTTTGGCCACAAGTACCACTTCACCAGTTACTAGATTTGTAACTGTGCATATCTTTGACAAGCACTCCACCTTGTTTCCTTTATCACATATTTGAGAAACACTCAAAAGACTGTACTTAAGACCATTGACATAGTACACATTCTCAATTGAGTGAGAGAGTGATTTCCCAATCTTTCCAACTCCAAGAATGTACCCTTTTTTCCCATTACCAAAGGATACACTCCCTCCTTGCAAGGCTTTTAGTGAAAGAAAGTCCATGGTATTCCAGTCTGTGCTTTGAGCATCCACTATCCATAAATCATTGTTAACTGCTTCCTTTCACTGTTCCCTACACAAGAAAATCAAGGGTTAGATTTAGGAACCCAAGCAAGTTTGGGTCCCTTGTAATAAACAAGAGGATGAATAAGTGCTCTTCTAGTCCATGCAGGTAACGTGCGCTTTTTGTGGGTGGTACCTGGTCCTTTTTCAGCAGTTACTCTTTCAGCAAAAACTTTGTTTTTCTGAAGAGACTGAACCCTGTCTTGGCAATTTTCTATGAAATGCCCATTGTTCCCACAGTGGGTACACGGTCAATTATCAGGTACAATAACATACTTGCTATGAGGATTATAAGGGGTTCTCTCCCTTTGAAACTCTATTCCCTGCATGTTTCCACCATTGTTGACGTACATGGCAGTAATAGCATCCGAGGACCAGGTCCACTTAAAAGACTTCTCAAGGCCATTTTTTACTCTTTCCAAAATCTGCTTGAAGTTGTCTATTTTTCTCAAGTTCAGCACATAAACTAGTTTTTACAGCATTTAAATCGTTTTCAAGCTTGATATGTGCTTCACTAGCAACTTCTTTTCCTTTATCAGAATTTCCGGGCCTACATTCTGCTTTGAGTTCCTCTATTGTTTCCTTCAAGTCTATAATCACAACTAAGAGGTCATCTCTTTCTTGCTCTAAGGCATCAACTTTATCCACTAAGTCATTATTTTCTTTACTGAAATTTTGATGGTTTCTTTTAAATCAATAGCTACTACCATCAAATCGTCTCTTTCATGTTCTACACTAGCAATTTTCTCAGTTAGAACCTCCTTTTCATTTTCCAGATTACCTATGGTTTCCTTCAGATCAACCACACAAACTACCAGGTCATCTCTAGTTTGTTCAGCATCTCCTAACTCTATGGTTAAGGCATCCTTATTATCTACAAGACTATGATAGGCATCAATAATACATTTGCTAATGACATGAGTTTCTTAGGAGAGTAGGATTTCAGATTTCTCTGAGCATCCCTGAAATTTACCTCATCATTGTCATCATCTTCTTCATTGTCTAACTGAGCTATCAAAGCAAATATTGAATCATATTCATTTGCTTCACTTTCAACGGCCATCATAGAACTATCACCTGCATCATTTTCTTCTTCAGACTCACTGGAAGAATCTCCCCATGCTGCAAGAGCTTGCTTCACAACATTGTCAGCGGCGTTCTTTCTTTTGAAGCAGTTGTCGGGAACCGGGTTCCTCTTGGCTGCTTTATCAGAGTTGTACTTGAAGTGTTCTTGCTTCAGGAGAGGGCAATCCTTGATGAAATGCCCTGGCTTTCCACATTTATGACAGAGGTCATAATTCTTTGGTTTGCTGGAACTGCCTCAATTTGTTATGCCTCCATTCCTTCTGACCATTTTCTGAAACCTTCTGGTTAAGTAAGCCATGTCATTGTCCTCCTCACTTGAGTCATTGCTTTCAGCTTTGAGTACCAGGTTCTTTTCCTTCTTTGGTTCTCTTCTTTCACTGTCCTTCTTCTTCTTCATTTCGTAGGTTTTCAGATTTCCAACTAGCTCATCTATGGTTAGCTCCTGGAAATTCTTTGCTTCAGTAATTGCATTCACTTTACTCTCCCATGAACTGGGCAAAACACTGAGAATTTTCCTTACGAGCTTGTTCCTAGGAATGATTTCACCAAGCGAGTGTAGCTCATTTATGATGGGAGTGAATCTTGTGTGCATGTCTTGAATGGATTCATCGTCCTTCATTCTGAAGAGCTCATACTCAGTGGTGAGCATGTCAATCTTAGATTACTTTACTTGAGTGGTTCCCTCGTGTGCTGTTTGTAAAGCTTCCCATATTTCCTTGGCGGATTGACAGGGTGAGATCCTGTTGTATTCATCAGGTCCTATGCCACACACCAAAATTTTCTTGGCACGAAAGTTTTTCTCCACAGCTTTCCTATCTGCATCGTTCTATTCTTTCCTGGTTTTTGGCATCGTCACTAGAGGGTCTCCGACCTTCTTTGTTGGGACATAACGGCCATCAAAAATAACATCCTATAACTCAGAATCTTCTGCCATGATAAAGTCATGCATTCTTGTCTTTCACTACCCATAGTATTTCCCATTGAACCTGGGTGGTTTGTAGGTAGACTGGCCCTCTTCGAAATTTGGTGGAGCAGCCATGAGGATCATTTTTAGGTGTTAACCTCATAGAAAGAACCCGCTCTAATACCAATTGATAGAATATATTAGTCCACCAAACTATATAGAAACCAGGTCCTATATAAGTTTCCACGGATAACGCTAATGTAATAGTAAGTAAATGGAACAGGGAACTTTTACGTGGAAAAATCCCTGCTCAAGGGGATAAAAAACCACGACCTACACTGGTAGGATTTCAACTTCACTATGAGCAAACTTTAGATTACAACCTATGCAATGTAGGAATTAAACTCTTAATCCCTCACTAACTTGTAATACACCTATTACAAGCCACTTTGCAATACACCTATTACACATACTTCAACTCATGACTAACTCTAGTGATGACACAAACACTGAAGGTTTATGGTTTTCAAGGGTTTCCTAATTAGAGCTTCTAGATAAGCAAAGTAGGAATTACAATGAAGAACAATTACAAAGTTACAACTCAACTAAGGACATATAAAAGACTTGCTGTAGGAATTGGTCCGTAATAGTGTTGTACTTTGTTCTTGATGCACTTGAGAATCGAATGCCTTAACAGATGAACGGTTGGAGTGCTTGAATGAATTCTCAAGTGTTCAAGTGATGTTTTGTTGTAATGCTCTTTGTTAATACAACTTGGATGACATCATTTGAATGATGTAATCACTTGGTTGGTCAAAGAGGAGTGACTGCTGTACTGTGCTGCACTGTTTGCGTGTACAGTGCAGGCAGTCACTTTCCAGCTGTAGATAGTTGACTTCGTACTGCTGTCAGGGAAACACAAGGGGATCAGGTCCCTGTGTTGATTCTTTATCTTCTAAAGTCATAGCAACTCACATTAGTTCGAGTCTGTTAATTGAGTTGTGTACCAAGCATGTCAGGTCCCTTATCTAGTTCTTTGACAGTAAGTTTGTTAGATCATCAAAACATAAAGCTAAGGTATTGTAAACCCATAACAAATAACCTGCATCGGCATATCCAATCATTTCTGACTTGAATTCATTAGAATAAAACAACCCCATATCTATAATTCCCCGAAGATATCTAAATATATGTTTAACACCATTCCAATGTCTTCTTGTTGGGGAGGAACTGAATCTTGCTGATAAGCTTACTGCAAAAGCAATATCTAGCCGGGTATTGTTAGCAAGATACATCGGTACCCCAATTGCACTAAGATATGGAGTTTCATCACCAACGAGTTCTTCGTCACTTTCTTGAGGCCGAAATGGATCTTTATTTATGTCAAGCGATCTCACAATCATTGGGGTACACAATAGATGTGCATTTTCCATGTAAAATCGCTTTAAAACCTTTTTAGTGTATGTTGATTGATGGACAGAAATTCCATTTGTTACATGCTCAATTTGTAGGCCAAGACAAAAAAAATTTCTTACCAAGATCTTTTATTTCAAATTCTTTCTTCAAACACTGTACAGCCTTTGGGAGATCTTTAGAAGTGCCAATGATATTTAAGTCATCGACATACACAACTATGGTGACAAATTCAGATCCAGACCTCTTAATAAAATCATGGGGCAAATGGGGTCATTTTTGTACCCTTCCTTTAGCAAATACTTTCTAGGGCGATTGTATCACATCCTCTCTGATTGCTTCAATCCGTACAGGGATTTCTAAAGCTTTATTGAACAAGTTTCCCTTGAACTTTTATGTGCTTAAGAACTTTAAATTCTTCAGGGATTTTTATAAAAATTTCATTGTCCAGCGAGCCATACTAGTAGGCTGTGACAACATCCATCAACCGCATATCAAGCTTTTCATGGACTGCCAGATTTATTAGATACCAGAAGATAATTGCATCTACCATAGAAGAATATGTCTCCATATAATCAATGCCAGGCCTTTGCAAAAACCCTTGTGCCACAAGCTGTACTTTATATCTTACGACTTTACCTTTCTCATTTCGTTTTCGCACAAAAACCCATTTGTACCCCACTGGCTTGACACCTTTAGGCGTACAGACTATTGGTCCGGAAACTTCACATTTTTCAACTGAAGCCAATTATGCTTGAATTGCGTTTTTCCATTTTGGCCAATCATTTATCTGTCTACATTCATTGATGGATTTTGGCTCCAAATCCTCATCTTGTTGCATTACTTCAACTACAACATTATATGCAAAATTATTGTCAACAACAATATTATTTCGGTTCCATCTTTTTTCCGTAGAGACATAACTTATTGAGATCTCTTTATTTTTATTATTTTCAGGTACTAGAACCTCTTGTGAGGTCTTATCAATTATTATGTCTTTATACTCCTCTTGAGCAATCGTCTCCATATTATGATCAACTTGATCATTTGCTCCTTTTCTTTTTCGTTGATTTTTATCCTTGGAACTGATTGGTCTACCACGTTTAAGGCGTGGCCTAGACTCATTTGCATTATTATACTGTCCAACTGGGACATCAACTCGAATTGGAGCATTTACAGCTGGAATATGCGATTTAGTAACCCGTGGAAGGTTAGTAAATGCATCTTGCAATTGATTTGCAACATTTTTCATATAAATGATCTTTTGAACTTCTTGTTCACATTGATTTGTACGGGGATCCAGATGAGATAGAGATAATACGTTCCAATCTATCTCTTTTTCCAGCTATGTATTTTCTCCCCCTAATATTGGGAAAACTGATTCATCAAACAATCAGCAAATCTGGCTGTAAACAAATCTCCTGGCTCCAGATATGTAATAATAGAAGGATATTCATAACCAACATACTCCCAACTTTCTTTGGGGACCCATCTTTGTGCATTGTGGTGGAGCAATTGGAACATATACCGCACATCCAAAAATTCTTTTGGCTCCTGGCCAAAGGCCAATTATAATTTGGAGACTTCATTATAACTAGTTGGCCTTATGCACACAAGTGCTGCTGCATGCAAAATAGCATGTCCCCACACTGAAAGAGGAAGTTTTGTCCTCATTAGCAATGGTCTAGCTATTAATTGGAGGCGTTTAATCAAGGATTCTGCTATACCATTTTGAGTATGAATGTGAGCAACCGGATGCTCAACTTTTGTTCAAGTGGCCATACAATAATCAGTAAAGGCCTGAGATGTAAATTCACCAGCATTATCAAGACGAATTGTCTTAATTGCATAATCTGGAAATTGTGCTCCTAACCTTATTATTTGGGCCAACAATCTCGCAAATGCCATATTACGAGTTGACAATAAGCACACACGTGACCATCTTGTAGATGCGCCTATCAAGATCATAAAATACTTGAATAGTCCACATGGAGGGTGTATAGGCCCACATATATCACCCTGTATACGTTTCAGAAATGCAGGGGATTCAATCCCAACTTTAGTTGTTGATGGTTTAATAACCAATTTTCCTTGAGAACAAGCAGCACAAGAGAATTCCTTAAATTGAAGAATCTTCTTGTTCTTCAATGTATGCCCATTTGAATTCTCTATTATTCTGCACATCATGTTAGAACCGGGATTATCACGATCCAAAATCCATTAAAGGCCGTGGTGGCGCCTAACACCGTTGTCAGGCAAGCCAACAAGAATTTATTAACTTAATTACTCTTTTTAGTATTTTAAAATCATAATTTCCTTCAGTTAAATGATAAGAGATAAAATTTACAAAGTAAATGATGATATTTTCTTACAACCACAATACTGAACAACCCATAAATACCCCCAAAACTCGGTATCACAAATGCATGAGCATCAACTAGGAAGTAAAAGAAAATACATCATTTGTCCGGAATACAAATTTGGACAGGAAAAATATAAATACTCTGAAGGAGACTCTGCGTGCTGCGGACTCGTAACATAGGATGCAGCTCGCCTAAGTCCCCGCATAGTAAATAAATATGAGGCATAGTAAATAAATGAAATAAACAAGTATAAAATACATGGTACAATTCTCCTCTTTGCAATAAACTCAAGCTCTTCATTTGCAATTCCCTCCTTAACCGGAGTGTATATATAGATATGGTGGATCTTATCAGATAGGTTGTCGTAATTCAAATCAGGAAAACTCACAAATACACTGGCTTCTTGCCAAATATTACGCACGATTTCCATGAGGATATGTTTATAGAAATGCCGAGGCGTACGGCCCGATCCAACATAAATAATTAAATTATGCACTGCCGAGGGTCGAACGGCACGAACCATAGATGCATCTATTAACCTGCCGAGACGAACGACCTACTCCCATGAGAGTGTGGTACATAAATCCTGCCGAGAAGGGCCTGATCCCATAAGATGAGAGGTACATAATTCTGCCGAGGCGTACAACCCGATCCCATTAGAATAAGAAGCTTTAACGGGTCCTTGACCCCACTCAAGAATAAACGTGTGAGTTATAATTTCTTTAACAAAACCTTTCAATGAAACATATATATATATATATATTGCGGAATCATTTGGTAAGAGGAATACAATTATTTAGTGACTAATCATGAACTCGTTAAATCACTGCGATAGCAAGTCTAGTCTCAAGTAGTAATGTAAAACAGAGGAATTTAATAGGCGAGAGACTGCTCAAATAGTACAGTTATAGCATGATGTGAACCTAAGCCTACCCGGACAATAACCTGAATGTAGCTACGTAGGGGCTCTCATCACCTCGCGCGTACGTAGCCCCCACAACAAGTAGCACACATCAATTTACAACACCTAGGGGTAATTTCCCCTTCACAGGATTAGACAAGAGACTTACCTCGCTCCGAAGTTCCATAACCGGCTCCAACGCCACTCTAACACCACAAATCGATGCCCAACGCTCCAAAACTAGCCAAACAATGTGCAAATCAATAAAAATATACTCTAACGCTCATAACAATTCAATTTATAACAATTTTCAACTCTGTTCGAAAAGTCGATAAAATCCTCGAGCCCACGTGCCTTGGTTCCGAATATTTTCGAAGATAAACTTTACCCATAGCCTCACGAACTCAAATATATAGTTTATTCTCAATTCCATACCCAAATTCGTGGTCAAATCCAAAAATACCAAATTTCTAGGTTTTCTATCAAAAATCCCAATTTCTACAAATTTTCATGCTTAAATCCGTATATAAATCATGTATTTAACTCACAAGGTGAAGAAAGCACTTACCCCATAATAGTTGATGAAGATGGCACTCCAAATTGCTCCAAAATCAGCTCCCATGGACGAAATGAAATGGAATTGAGCCAAACCCTTCGTTTTAAAGAGGACACTGCCCATCCCGTCCTTCGCACCTGCGGTCCAACAGCCGCTTTTGTGGTTCCGCACCTGCGAAAAATCCATCGCAGGTGCAGCTCTAACTCAACCCAGCAGCCTCTGCTTTTGCGGTCAAATAACGCTTATGCGCTTCTGCTTCTGCAATCTCCCCTCCGCATCTGCGCCTTCGCAGGTGCGGACATTCCCTCGCACCTGCGCTCCTGCCCAGCATCGCTTCTGCGACCCACCTGGCCGCTTTTTCGGCTCCGCACCTGCGGCCAAAACCTCGCAGGTGCGCTTACACCAGATGATAGCATCTCCAACATTTCTTCCAAGTCCAAACTCGATCCGTTAACCATACGGAATCCGCCGAAGCCCTCGGGACCTCAACCAATTATAAAACACATCCCAAAACACATTACGAACTTAGTCGAGCCCTCAACACATCAAACAACATCGAAATCACGAATCGCAATCCAATTCAAGCTTAAGGAACTTTAGAACTTCAAACTTCTACATTCGATGCCGAAACCTATCAAATCACGTCCGATTGACCTTAAATTTGCACACAAGTCACATCAACATCACGGACCTACTCCAACTTTCGGAATCAGAATTCGACCCCGATATCAAAAAGTCCACTCCTGGTCAAACTTCCCAAAAGCATTTTAGTTTCTAACTTTCGCCAAATAACCCCGAAATGACCTACGGACCTCCAAATCCACATCCGGACGCACTTCTAAGACCAGAATCATCATACGGAGCTATTCCCACACTCAAAATTTCAAACGGACATCAATAACATTGAAATGTACTTCAACCCAAATTTATGAAATTCTTCCAAAATGCCAATTTTTACAAATAGGTGCCGAAACGCTCCCGTGTCATCTAAAACCCGACCCAGACATAAGCCCAAGTCCAAAATCATCATACTAACCTGTTGGAACCTTCCAAATCCTGATTCTGAGGTCGTTTACTCAAAATCAAACCTTAGTCAGATTCTTCCAACTTAAAGCTTCCGAACTGAGAATTTTTCTTTCCAAATCAACTCCGAGCTTCCCGAAATTCAATTCCGACCACGCGTACAAGTCATAATACCTGAACTGAAGCTACTCATAGCCTCAAACCACCGAGCGACGCGCTAGTGCTCAAAACAACCGGTTGGGTCGTTATAGGGATGGCCCAACCGGTCATGCCAAATGATAAAATCATTAGAAGTAGTAAACCTTTTGTTTACTATGGCATGTGATTCAACATAACCCAGAAGAAAATGCGGGTAATTTTCGTGCACACATCCCCCCCCCCCCCCATGCTTTTATTATAGAAATATAAAGGTATTCAACCTTTCCTTCAGTAGTGGTCTCAATATGGTAGCCATTTTGGCGAATAGCTTTGAAACTCAATAAGTTTCTTTGAGACTTACTACAATACAATGCATTAGTAATAGTTAATATCGTTCCTCCCGGTAGTAATAAGGCCGCTCTTCCAGAGCCCTCAATTAATTTTATACTTCCAGATATTGTATTAACATAGGCCTTTTTAATAACCAAATAAGAGAAAAATTCCTTTTCTCTTAATATTGTGTGACTTGTAGCACTATCCAAAAGGCTTAAATCTTCATTACTCATCTTTGATCCAATTGAAGACTGGAGAATATTATTTTCTTCATAAAAAATAAAAGTACACCATGAGAAATACGGAAAAACTAACAACACCGACAATAACGTAAGACAACTTAAGTACTACTTGAAATAAAAATAACTTTAGAACGAGACAAAAAAAATACTAAAATAAAAATAACGACATAATTGCATTCCCAGTAAAATGATCAAACTTTGGTTTTGATCCCCTAAGAAGTCTTCAACTTCCAAATGAGTAAGATCATCGAGGCTTTCAAAATCATCATCATTCAAAGCAAGATTTGCCTCGGCGTTATCATCATTTTTGTTTGAAGGTCCTGCCTTAAAATTATTTTTGAAGCTCAAGTGAGACTCCACTGGGGCATTAGCAGAAGATGCTCCAACATTATTTGCCTTTCTTCTGATGGAATTTTGATAAAGCCTGGCAAAATGCTCAGGTGCATGACATTCAATTTTCCAATGATCATTCATGCTATAGCGGTGTAGTTACCACTTTTGCCTCTTGAAGGATTGCTTTGAGAACCCATATTGTTCTCTTGTTTGCCATGACCACCACGATGACGATTATTATATCGTCTCTTGCCATTGCCATGCCCACGTACATTCATATGACCATGATAATTATTCTGTCTTTCTCCATAGTTATCACGTCTCGCTGCCATTCGCTTCAGGAATCGGAGGTGACCCTGTGGGACGGGCTTCATGATTTTTCAGCAAAAGGGTATTATGTTTTTCAGCCACCAGAAGGCATGATATCAATTCAGAATACTTTTTAAAACCCCTTTCACGGTATTGCTGCGTAATACCATATTTGATGCATGAAAAGTCGTAAGGCCTTTTACAACAAATCCTCATCATTCATAACACCACCACATAATTTCAATTGTGAGGTTATTCCAAATATAACAGAGTTATACTCACTAACGGTCTTAAAATCTTGCAACCGTAAGTATATCCACTCATATCGAGCCCTTGGCAATGTATCTCATGTTAACTAAAGTCTAAAATTCTATTTTATTTGGGAACTGAAAAAACATTTTGATTTGATTTATTTTTTTAAAATAAAAACGAACATTCACTATATCCACCAGAAACTTTTCTAATTCGTTCTTTAAGGCAACTTCTACTTAGCGTATTTTAAAACATAAAACAATCAATAGGCAACAGATATCAAACTAATTAAACCACTTGATTTAAAAAAATTAGAGCAGATAGAGTGTGTATTTTGTCCAGAAGGAAGAGAGGGTTCAGTAGTTGTTGGAAGAGAGTGACAGTTGGATTTGAGATGGGAGAGAACCACGAGACAAAATATACAAGGACGAGGTGCCACAACCAGTGGTGAGCCACATTGACATTAAACATGCATATTTTACCCAACACTTATACTAACTTGTTATAGACCCCACAATAAAGAGGCTGCCTTGTAAATTATATATGCATGTCGATGATTTAGTTGAGAGTTTTCCTTTATTTTTTGGTTAGAGTAGTTGAGGGTTCAATAATTGATATATGCCTTTGTCCTCGTGTCATTTCGTATTTTCACTTGCACCTCAGAAAAAGTTTCTAAATTATCATTAAACTTGGCATTTGAAAAATATAATAAATTTATTTCGCAGGATGCTATATTAGTTTATCATTTATTTAAGCTGTAAATGGGCCAAAACAATAAAATAATTAATACTATCTCCATTCCAATTGACATAACATCATTGTATGCAGCTTAAAATGTTAATGACTCGTATACTAGACTTACAAGTAGTTAAGCAAAAAGTAGCTCGTTTGGTAAGAGGGATAAGAGATAATTAATCCCGAAATTAAATTTGAGATGAGTTTATCCTACGTTTGGTTGGGATAGTATAACTAATCTCAGGAATGTAGTGTTTTTTAATCCCTACGAGAGAGTGGAATAACTAATCCCGAAATAACTAATTCTGGGATAATTAATTATGGAATGACTTGTTTCCCAACCAAACTGACTCCTGAAATAATAGTTAGAAACCAATTGATAGAGAACACATCAATCAAGTTTGTCAAAGTTTTTTGAATTACTAAAATGAATGAAAACTAATTATTGGCATGACATAAAAACCTCTCTAATGTTCCAAATGAAAAGGCTGTCATATAGAAAGAGTAAACTATAAATAAACAACAAGAAAGAAACAAGAAATGCAGACTTGATGATTTGAACTCTATGGATCAAAAATTAGATTGCTAAGGTTAGGTAGAGATGTTTTTGTTGCACTACTTTAATTTGTTTGAGCCCTATTGTGTTTTATTCTGCTAAAACACACAAATAAAACCAAAAGTCAATTACATACTAGCATATGGGATTTACCTTAACAACCCTACGTATACCTTGCTGGAAAGACCAATTAATTATGGACCACTCACTTTCCCTTTAATCAACCACTAATTAATGTACCAAATCAGATTAAAAGGTCTTAAAATTTTCTCATAAAGCACAGGATATAGAATATTAGATAGACAAGTCGAGCTGCTTTTTACAAATTGGCATGTTGAAGGCATCAACAAGGCAGACAATATGCGTAGCACGTCATTAATGTGTGGCTAACACAATGAATACAAGGATGCATGCTTTTCCTGTAAACTAATCCCTTTTTTTGGGGGAATAATTGCACTTAAGGAAATTTTGATTTCTTGTCCTTGTGTTATTTTGCTAAGTATATTTTGTTGTTGCTACTGTGTTAAAACACAAAATCAGAAAACTGTTAAAAGAATAAAGAAACTAAAAAAATAGTAAAGATTAAGAAATATTCCGAGTCCACAATTTGCTTGTGCATCCTTAAGGAATTTTAACCCCCTCACACGTTGCCAAGGTAATGGATTAAATCCTCCCAGGATAAAACGGAATAAACCTTCCTGCAACAGTGGCAATACAAACTGCAGGATACCAACGAACTTAAAGAACGGAGCAAAATCACACTTACAAATTTGAGAGAGAGAGATTGCGAATTAGAATGGAGTATTTTCAGAAAGAAGGAAGTTCTGTTATATTTTGGTGTGTTAAAAACGAAGCCATGCCTCAGAATTTATAGGCAATTATTGGAAGAGGTGTGATGTTTGTTCTGGAAAAGGTGCCTTTTCAGAAGTTTACGCGGCCTGCCGCGGTCCTACCAGGACCGCGGCCAGAGTGGCCCTCTGAATCTGCAACAGGGTTCTGACGCGGTCCTACCGCGATTACGCCAGGACCGCGGCCAGACTATCCTTCTGAATCTTCAGCAGTGATCTGGCATTTAATTAATTATTAAATAATTAATTAAATAAATTTTGTCCAAAAAATAATCTTATCGATCGATCATTTGACAAATCCGAATCCAAATCCAAAGCCGAAGCCGAGCGAGCGACGACGACGGTGCGAGGGTTCATTCTCTTCAACTCCTTTTAAGAGCTTTAAGAAGTGATTCTACATATAAGCACACAAATGTAGTTGTCCCTCACCAATGAGGGACAAAGTGCAAGTCAAAAGCTCACTTCATTCAAATTTTCATTTTCCTCTATTTTATTTTCCACCATTTCCAATTCACACTCTTATACTTTAAAGCCCAATGCTTAAAGTCTTTGAAGCTCAATGCCTTTAATGTCCAACAGTCCCCCACTTGAATGGGAATGGCTGTAACAAGAATGATCATAGATGAAAGCTGTGTGATTTGCAAGTAAGGATTAATCGCATCTGGATAAGTAGGTTTCCCTTTGAACTTTCCGTAGTGAACATATGTCGGATATACTCGGTCAATCGGTAGATTTGATATCTTTGAACCGTCGAACTTTAGTGTATACCTAGACAACCATATGTCACACAACCAACCCTTAACCGTCTTTTTGTTCTCATTGTTGTGTTCGTTTCAGCCATGAACACCGCCTAGTTTCATAAGTGCGTAGAGAATTGGCCTTACAGAATTTTGATTGAAGCGGCTTCCACTTCACACTCACATAAGTGATTCCTAAATGTGTAATCCTTTAGATTGATACTATTTGATAAATACCACATCAAACTTACGTAATCATTAAAGAACGTGTAAAGTTCTATCCTTGTTACTGAACATTGTCTTCATCACGAGAAGGGACCAAAGATTTTACTTTGACAATGTTGAACCGGTCAATCACAACTTTGTTTGAGCTCCTTGAACCTAGATCTCAGAACATCCAAAATTCTAGGTAGAGTTACCGCCATGTTGACTTGTCCTCGGCCATAGTCCCATTCCCTTGGATGATTTATCAACTCCCTCTCTAGTTAAGCCTTTTGTAAGCAGATCCGCCACATTATCCTTTGATCTTACATAATCAATAGTGATAATTCCACTAGAAAGTAGTTGTCTAACGGTGTTATGTCTTCGTCGTATATGACGAGACTTTCCGTTACACATAACGCTCCCTGCCCGTCCTATTACAGCCTCACTATCGCAATGTATGCAAATAGGAGCCAAAGGTTTTGGCCAGAACGGAATGTCTTCTAAGAAATTTCGAAGCCATTCAACTTCTTCACCGGCTTTATCCAAAGCTATAAACTCTGATTCCATTGTAGAGCGAGCGATGCACGTTTGTTTGGAAGACTTCCAAGATACTGCTCCTCCACCAACAGTAAAAACATATTCACTTGTGGATTTTGTTTCTGTTGAGCCGATTATCCAATTTGCATCACTATATCCTTCGATAACCGCAGGATATTTATTGTAGTGCAAAGCGTAGTCTTGGGTATACTCCAAATATCCCAGAACTCGTTTCATTGCCACCCAGTGATGTGTGTTGGATTACTTGTGAATCGACTAAGTTTACTTATTGCACAAGCTATATCAGGTCGTGTACAGTTCATGATGTACATTAAGCTTCCCAACATATGAGCATACTCTAATTGAGACGTACTTTCACCTTTATTCTTTATAAGATGATGATTTAAGTCAATTGGAGTTCTTGCACTTCTAAATTCCAAGTGTTTGAATTTTTCAAGTACCATTTTCACGTAATGTGATTGAGACAAAGCTAGACCCTGAGGAGTCCTCTGGATTTTAATTCCTAGAATTACATCGGCAACTCCTAAGTCTTTCAAATCAAATTTATTAGCAAGCATACGCTTAGTAGCTTGAATGTCGGTAATGTCTTTTCTCATTATTAGCATATCATCAACATATAAGCAAACAATGACTATATGATTTGGAATGTTCTTAATGTAAACACATTTATCACATTCATTAATCTTAAACCCATTTGACAACATTGTTTGGTCAAATTTCGCATGCCATTGCTTAGGTGCTTGTTTTAGTCCATAAAGGGACTTAACAAGTCGACACACCTTCTTTTCTTTTTCCGGAACCACAAACCCTTCAGGTTGGTCCATGTAAATTTCTTCCTCTAGATCACCATTTAAGAAGGCTGTTTTTACATCCATTTGATGGATTTGAAGACCATACAAGGCGGCTAACGCTATTAGCATCCGAATGGATGTAATTCTTGTTACCGGCGAGTATGTGTCAAAATAGTCAAGACCTTCTCGCTGTCTAAACCCTTTGACAACAAGTCTTGCTTTGTATTTGTCAATAGTACCATCGTCTTTCATTTTCTTCTTGAAAATCCATTTAGAACCCAATGTTTTATTACCTGGAGGAAGATGAACCAAGTTTCCCAGGTATGGTTGCTCAATATGGATTCTATTTCACTATTGACAGCTTCTTTCCAATATTGTGCTTCTGAGGAAGACATTGCTTCCTTGAAGGTACGAGGCTCATTTTCTAGCAGGAAAGTCAGAAAATTTGGACCAAATGAAGTAGATGTCCGTTGACGTTTACTTCTTCTCGGATTTTCCTCATTAGGCATACCATCCGTTATTTCCTCCCGAGGTCGTTTTGACTTTTGGTAGGTCACTTTACTTTCCTTTTTATACGGATAAATAGTTTCAAAGAATTCAGAATTATCTGATTCTATTATCGTATTAACGTGAATCTCAGGATTTTCTGACTTATGAACCAGAAAATGATATGCCTTGCAATTGGTTACATATCCAATAAACACACAATCAACCGTTTTTGGATCTATCTTAACCCTTTTAGGTTTAGGAACTTGCACCTTAGCTAAACACCCCCACACTTTGAAGTATTTCAAGCTGGGCTTCCTTCCTTTCCATTTTTCATAGGGAATGGACTGTGTTTTACTATGAGGTACACGGTTGATTATTCGGTTAGCTGTAAGTATAGCTTGCCCCTACAAGTTCTGTGGTAAACCAGAACTTATCAACAACGCATTCATCATCTCTTTCAACGTTCGATTCTTTCTCTCCGCAATTCCATTAGATTGTGGAGAGTAAGGGGCAGTTGTTTGGTGAATAATGCCATTTTCCAAACATATTTCTTCAAAAGGAGATTCATATTCGCCACCCCTATCACTTCTTATCATTTTGATCTTTTTGTTTAGTTGTGTTTCAACTTCACTCTTGTATTGCTTGAAAGCATCAATTGCCTTATCTTTACTATTAAGTAAATAAACATAGCAATATCTCGTGCTATCGTCAATAAAAGTAATAAAATACTTTTTCCCACCACGAGATGGTGTTGACTTCATGTCGCAAATATCTGTGTGAATTAAGTCTAAAGGACTTGAATTCCTTTCAACGGACTTGTAAGGATGCTTAGCATACTTTGATTCCACACATATTTGACATTTGGAATTAATGCAATCAAATTTTGGCAATACGTCTTTTCGCAATGTTTTGAAGTTGACGTGACCTAAGCGTGAATGTCATAAAGTGTTTGACTCAAGTAAGTAAGAAGAAGCATTAACTTTATTGATAGGAACTGCTATTACATTTAGCTTAAAAAGGCCCTCATTCAGGTAACCTTTTCCTACATACATATCATTCTTACTTAGTACAACACTATTGGAAACAAAAATACATTTGAATCCATTCTTGACTAGAAGTGAGATAGACACAAGATTCTTGCGAATTTCTGGAACATGGAGAACATGGATTAGAGTCACTATTTTTCCCGACGTCATCTTTAACGCAATCTTGCCAACTCCTTCAATTTTGGCTGTAGACGAATTTCCCATGAAAATTGTCTCGTCGGGTCCTGCGGGGGCATAAGAAGAAAATAACTCCTTGTTAGCACAAACATGGCGGGTGGCTCCAGAATCTATCCACCATTCTTTAGGATTTCCTACCAAGTTGCATTCAGACAACATGGCACACAAGTCCTCCATTTCTTCAGCATTTTCAACCATGTTAGCTTGATTCTTCTTCTTCTTATCATTCTTTGGTGCACGACAATCCATGGCCTTATGCCCAGATTTTCCACAGTTGTGGCAATTACCCTTGAACTTTTTCTTGCTTGGGTAATTCTCTGGTCCAGAAGCCTTCTTTCTCTTCTTATTTTGTGGCGCCTCCTCAACAATATTAGCCCTTATTATTGTCGAGTTTCCACGTGACTTCTTTTCAGCATTTTTGTTGTCTTCTTCTATCCTCAAACGAACAATCAAGTCTTCTAGTGCCATTTCCTTTCGCTTGTGTTTAAGATAGTTCTTAAAGTCCTTCCACAACGGAGGTAACTTCTCAATGAAAGCGGCGACTTGAAAGGCCTCATTAATGACCATACCTTCAGCAAGGAGGTCATGCACAATAACTTGTAATTCTTGGACTTGAGTTATGACCGACCTAGTGTCAATCATCTTGAAATCCAAAAATCTTGCAGCCACGAACTTCTTAAGTCCGACATCCTCAGTCTTGTACTTTTTCTCAAGCGCATTCCATAACGCTTTTGATGTTTCCATGACTCTATAGACATTGTACAGGCTATCTTCCAAACAACTCAAGATGTAGTTCTTGCACAAGAAATCAGAATGTTTCCATGCTTCAGTTACAACACATCGTTCGTCATCTGGAGTACTTTCAGCCAGGACCGGAGGATCCTCCTTGATGAATCGCTGCAAACTCAACGTAGTAAGATAGAAGAGCATCTTCATTTGCCAGCATTTGAAGTCGATACCGGAAAATTTTCCGGGTTTTTCTGTAGGTGCCATAGCATGAGCAGGAGTTGAACGGCTTGACGAGGGAGCCACATTTGTAACAGTAGCACCCGTTCCCACAATATTTCCATTAGTTTGGTTTTCATTCGTCATTTTTTTGTAGAGTTGGAAACAAAACAGAACTTTGTTAAATCAGTGAAGTTTTGATATCTTCAAACTGAATACCAAACCAAACATACAACATGTAACAATGGTGAAGTTTTTATATACTTCAAACCCGTACGTTTGTTATTCTGGTAAAGTTTTGATATAGTTTAAACCGGACAGAACAATTATTGGAGTAGAAAGCACGAAGGCCTTAGTCTCCAAACAGTATACAAAATATACATAACAGTTTAATATATATTTCAACACAGAAACGTTAGTATAGAGTTCCTTAAGCTTGTGTTGCTACTGTGTTAAAACACAAAATCAGAAAACTGTTAAAAGAATAAAGAAACTGGAAAAACAGTAAAGATTAAGAAATATTCCGAATCCACAATTTGCTTGTGCATCCTTAAGGAATTTTAACCCCCTCACACATTGCCAAGGTAATGGATTAAATCCTCCCAGGATAAAACGGAATAAACCTTCCTGCAACAGTGGCAATACAAACTGCAGGATACCAACGAACTTAAAGAACGGAGCAAAATCACACTTACGAATTTGAGAGAAAGAGACTGTGAATTAGAATGGAGTATTTTCAGAAAGAAGGAAGTTATGTTATATTTTGGTGTGTTAAAAACGAAGCCATGCCTTAGAATTTATAGGCAATTATTGGAAGAGGTGTGATGTTTGTTCTGGAAAAGGTGCCTTTTCAGAAGTTTACGCGGCCTGCCGCGGTCCTACCGTGGTTACGCCAGGACCGCGGCCAGAGTGGCCCTCTGAATCTACAACTATCCTTCTGAATCTTCAGCAGTGATCTGGCATTTAAATAATTAATTAAATAAATTTTGTCCAAAAAATAATCTTATCGATCGTTTGACAAATCCGAAGCCGAAGCCGAAGCCGAGCCAAGCGAGCGACGACGACGGCGCGAGCGTTCATTCTCTTCAACTCCTTTTAAGAGCTTTAAGAAGTGATTCTATATATAAGCACACAAATATAGTTGTCCCTCACCGATGAGGGACAAAGTGCAAGTCAAAAGCTCACTTCATTCAAATTTTCATTTCCCTCCATTTTATTTCCCACCATTTCCAATTCACACTCTTATACTTTAAAGCACAATGCTTAAAGTCTTTGAAGCTCAATGCCTTTAAAGTCCAACATATTTAACATTTAATTATTTAGAAATATATTTTTTGTCCCTTGTATTGGAAATATATCATGTTTCGATTAATTCCGAAACAATATTATCCTCAAGTAGAGAGAAACAACACATATATAATATATAGGTAGTTGCACAACTATAAATTTGTAAATTTTCAATGGACATTCCTGTTGAAAATATATCGAATCAAGGATTCCAGAAGGCATGTAACATTTTATATTTTGTTTAATTCGTAAAGATTAATAAGGGGAGAGATCAGAATTGCAAATTTCAATATTGAAGGTTAAAACTAAATTAGATACCATAGGGACTGAAATTGGAATTTATGATGATTGAGAAACTAAAATTTTACACTTCCCCTTCTAATTTATATCTATTTAATCTTGCCGATTTGCTTCAAACAATAAGAGCACACGAAAATAAACTAGTCTTTCACGTGGAAACGAGTCCTAAACTAATGTAACCTGAAAATATTACAAAAGAACTATTGTAAGAGTCATTCTAAGTATATATAGCGCATGGTACACATGCACTATATAGGTTTGGGCTGAAGGACGAAGTTAATAGCCGTTAGAGCATTGATACTATATACTGTAGATTTTTTTTATTTTGTGCCTCACACNACGCTCTTCCGATCGAAAACTAAAATTATACTTGGATTATATCCAATTGAGTAATTGAAGAAGAGAATAAATAAAGAAGAAGAACCAGAAGAGAGAGAGAACTAGAGAGAGGAGTGATTATTTCTTTATCTTCGTTAGTTACAATGTGTAGCATACATCTATATATATAATACTTAATTACTTATTAATTATACTCTAATAACTAACTAACTAACATTAGGATAGGAGGTTGAACTAAACTAACAGACTGATGTGAAATTACTAAACTACCCTTCTTTGACTATGTTATATCTTTCTCTACACTCCCCCTCAAGCTAGGTACTGCAAATACATTAAGAATGCCTGGCTTGGAAGAAAGATATTCATGCTGTACTTTGTTGAGTCCTTTGGTTAAAATATCTGCTGGTTGTTCTTTTGTTGATATATAGCTTGTTTTGATAAGTCCTTGTATAATTTTTTCCCTGATGAAGTGGCAATCAATCTCTATGTGCTTTGTTCTTTCATGATAAACTGGATTTGCTGCAATTTGAATTGCAGCTTTGCTGTCACTAAGCACTTCAATTGGTAACTTGACATTTGCTCCCACTTCTTTTAGTAATCCAATTAGCCAAATAAGTTCTGCCACAGTGGTTACAAGGCTTCTATACTCAGCTTCTGGAAACAGTAGACTGCTTTTTTGACTTCCATGAGATTAAGGAATCTCCAAACTTGACCAAGTAACCTGAAACAGATTTTCTTGAGAAAGGGCAGGCAGCCCAGTCTGCATCACAATAGGCAGAGATAGTATTGTTGTCTTTGCTGGAGAGTAGGACTCCTTGCCCTGGAATATTTTTGATATACTTGACAATCCTTAATGCAGCTTCCATGTGAGACTTCTTTGGTTTTTGTAGGAATTAGCTTAGTGTTTGAACACTAAATGAGATATCAGGTCTTGTCATTGTTAGATATAATAGTTTGCCTATCAACCTTTGATAGGTGTTTATATTTGCCATTTTTTCATTCACTAGAGTCATGGACTTGTTTTCTTTGATATGATCATCATAATCTATAGTTATAAACTTCATATTTACATCAAGAGGTGTTATTGCTGGTTTAGCAGTTGCAGTGCCTGTCTCAGAAATTAGTTCCAGTGCATACTTCTCTGGTGCATAAGAATTCCTTGCTTTGACCTAGCAAATTCTATGCCTAAGAAATACTTTAGTTCTCCTAGGTCTTTCATTTTAAAGGATTGTTGTAGCTATGACTTAGTTTCCTCTATTAATCTCAAAGAATCACCAGTTATGAGCATGTCATCTACATATATTAGTACCATTGTAATACCTTCTGTAGTTTTCTTAAAAAACAAGGATTGATCATGTTGACTTTGTTGAAATTGAGAATTTAGAAGAGCTTCTGTTAGTTTTGCATTCCATTGTCTGGGAGCTTGTTTTAATCCATACAAGGATTTGACAAGTCTACATACTTTATTCTCCCCCTGACTTGTGAATCCTTGAGGCAGTTCCATATATATTTCATCTAATAAATCTCCCTGTAAAAATGCATTATATACATCCATTTGATGTATATGCTAGTGTTTTTTAGCAGCCATAGCTAGAATAGTTCTAACAATTTTCATCTTGATGACTGGAGAAAAGGTTTCTTGATAATCTATTCCTTCCTTTTGGCTGAATCCTTTAGCAACTAACCTAGCCTTAAATCTTTCTATTTCACCAGATGCCTTCTATTTGATTTTGTATATCCACTTACAGCCTATAGGAGATTTTCCTGAAGGCAGCGTTACTATGTCCCATGTGTGATTGTTTTGAAGGGCTTCAATTTCAACTTTCATTGCATCTATCCACTTAGGATCCTTTATAGCTTCATAGTATAGAGTTGGTTCTGTAATATTTGAAGTTTCTGTTAAGTAAGCTTGATAAGTAGGACTTAAGTTTTCATATGTTAAATATTTTGATATAGCATATGGTTCATTTTGTTGTGCAGTTAAAGACGCGAAGTCTTTCATCCATATAGGAGGTTTCTTTCCTCTACAAGACTTTCTTGTATTTAATTGACTATTAATTGATTGAGGAACTTGATTTGTTTGTTGAATATCTGCAGTTTGTTGACTGTTATTTTTTATAACCTCTATAGTATCAGTTGTGATCTCTTGTGTGCTATCAGGTGTATTAAGTTCTTCTTGTTGACTTGAATTCATTTGATTTTCTAGTGACGTATTATGATATATTGGATCTGTTATATTTAGGAGTGTGTCTGCTATGTTTGGTTGAGTAAAAATTAATTTATTTGAGTTCTGTTGGTTTTTAAAAGGAAATATGTCTTCTCTAAATTGAACATCTCTGCTTACAAAGAATATTTTATCTATTAGATCATATATGACATAACCTTTTTGCCCTGTAGCATAGCCCATGTGTACAGATGGTTTTGCTCTAGGTAGTAATTTATCCTTCTGATTAACCAGTTTTGCATAGCATAGGCAACCTATAACTCTAAGGTGTTGTAGTGTAGGTTTTCTGTTGTGTAGTCTTTCATAGGGGCTTTTATTATCAATTACAGAACTAGGTAACCTATTAATGATATATACAGCAGCAAGTACACAGTATCCCCAGAATCTAATTGGTATATTTGCTTGAAATCTTATAGCTCTAGTGAGTTCTAGGATATGTCTATGCTTTCTCTCAGCTACCCCATTTTGCTGAGGAGTGTAAGGACATGTCCTTTGATGAATTATCCCTAGGTTCTTAAAATAAGTTTCACAAATTGAGTTAACAAATTCTGTACCATTATCAGTTCTGACTGTTTTAACAACTACTCCAAACTGTGTTTTTACAAAGGTAATGAACTGTTGTTTAACCACACATACATCAGAATTCAATTTCAACAAAAAAAATCCAAGTCATTCTGGAAAAATCATCTACTACAGTTAGAAAGAATTTATTACCATCAACAGTAGGAATTTTGTATGGACCCCACAAATCCATATGAACTAATTCAAAAACAGTAGAAGTATTTATGCTACTAATAGGAAAGGGATTTCTAGTTTGCTTTGCACATGGACAAGTAGTACATAGATCTAATCTAGAGGATATAGTTTGTGTATTTGCAGATAATAGCTTCTTGAGAACAACAGCAGACACATGTCCAAGTCTCCTATGCCACAAATCAATGTCATTTGAACTAACTTCATTACTGATTTCTGTCTCCTTAGTATTTAAGCTAATTGCTTTATTTTTTTGTAATTTTTGTCTACTGAGAATGTATAAACCATTGTCTTCTCTACCAATCGCTTTCACCCTCCCACTGAAGAGCTCCTGAAATATGCAAAAATCAGGGAAGAAAGCAACTGAGCACTTCAGTTCTTTTGTTACTTTAGAGACAGGTAATAGGTTATACTTAAACTGAGGAATGTAAAATACATTTGTTATAGTGTCTTGTTCTGTTAACTTACTAGTTCCAATATGAGTTACTTGAGTAGTTTCTCCATTAGGCAAATGAACCTTTTTTTGTTGACTTATTTGTGTTAGAGATGCCTTATTTAGTAATTCTAAATCAGCTACCATATGATTTGTAGCCCCTGTGTCTATAATCCATTCTTGAAGAGTATTAGAAGCTAATAAAGCACAAGGAATACCTGCTGCATTTGCTGCTGGTGTTGTTGTAGAAGAAGCTGAATTGTCTTTATTCAGTAGTTGAACAATGTGATCATATTGCTCTTTAGTGAAAGTGCAATTTGCCATCCAAGGATTACTGTTCATTTGTCCAATATTCTGAGGATTGATCACACCTTTTGCATTGCTTGTTAGCTGAGAATTCTGTGAATTATTCTCAGTCCAATTGCTGCTAGATACTTGATTACCCTGTGCACTTGTATCAAATAATACATTGTATGCACTGTGTGTTTGTGTTCCTTTTCCTTGCTCTAAATTCAGGAGGATAGTCTATGATTTTGTACAATTTTCTTTAGAATGTCCTCTTATCTTGCACACTTCACAGAACAGGTTGAAGTTCTTCTTAGTAAACCTTTGATTGTTTCCACCAGTCTTGGTATACATAGCTACATCATATTGACTAGTTCCAGCTACAAGATTTGCACCCAATACCCCTGCATTATTGGCCACTGATTTCTGGCTTTCATCACTAATTATCATGGCATAAGCTTGATTAACAGATGGCATTGGACTCATTAATAGAATCTGATTCCTAGCTTGACCATAGGAATCATTTAACCCCATCAAGAACTGAAACAGTTTTAGTTTTTGCAAATGAGCTACAAACTCTCTTGACTTAGGACAGTCACACCCAGGTGCAGGAACCAATGCTTCAAATTCCTCCCACAGATCTTTTAATTTTGAAAAATATGTAGAAACAGAAGTTGTTCCTTGACCCAAAGTAGCAATTTCTTTATGTATATTGTAAGACCTTGAACCATCAATTTTGTCAAATCTCTCGTGTAAATCATTCCACACTGCCTCTGCACTAGAAGCATACATTATACCCCCTAGCAATCCACTACTTACAGAGTTCATTAACCAAGAAAGAACTATAGCATTCACTCTTTCCCAGTGATTCCACAAGTTTTCTGGATAGTTTTCTTTGTTGCATGACTCATCTACTAACCCTAACTTGTTTCTTCCTAATAAGGCCATTCTCATCGACCTAAACCATAGAGCATAATTTTCAATTCCAGTTAATTGAAACGATATTATTTGAATCCCACTAACATCAGATGGACTTAAAAACAATGGATGATTAGAGTCAAGTACATGCAAACCTTCTTGATTGGGAATTGAAGTAGGTGCACCAAGAGGAACTTCAGAAGGGACATTTGATTGTCCATTTATAGCCATGGCGTTCAAGAATTTCAAGAACAAAATTGAAAAAGAAGCAGATTTCGAATTTGAAGCAGAATCTATGAATCTCTGAAGATTGAATGAAACTCCAGCTATCGATTTGATTGATCCTGCTCTGATACCATAAAATTATACTTGGATTATATCCAATTGAGTAATTGAAGAAGAGAATGAATGAGGAAGAAGAACCAGAAGAGAGAGAGAGAGAGAACTAGAGAGAGGAGTGATTATTTCTTTATCGTCGTTAGTTACAATGTGTAGCATACATCTATATATATAATACTTAATTACTTATTAATTATACTCTAATAACTAACTAACTAACATTAGGATAGGAGGTTGAACTAAACTAACAGACTGATGTGAAATTACTAAACTACCCTTCTTTGACTATGTTATATCTTTCTCTACAAAAACGCGTTAAAACTCTGGATAATTTGTATCTAATTCAAACAGATCCCGTAGAGATTAGATGACTCTCAATATTTATTTTTATTAAAACATGTTTTATATATATAACACATTGTATTATTTAATTGATACTCATGTTCAAAATTCTTCGTGGCATTGGTGTTTGGATTAATTACTATAACTGCTCCATATACTTTCTTAAAATTTAAATGCAGCACATACTAGACTAATTTCAATATCATATGCATTTGTACATTTATAGTGTACGAAGGATGTTGTCTCACAAATTAATTTAACATGCATGCACATGTTTAGTGAGGACGAGGTAAATGTACGAAGGACGTTGTCGTGCCATTTAATTTGATATCTTGACATATTGTGAAGATTTGTGAGTTTACTACTATGTTATTTTAACTTCATGACTTAAGTTGTTAGAAAAGGATAGGTTGTGATATCGATGGAACCAACTGTTATTTCTTTTAGTTAATCATTTAGTACTTCTCATATTTGTAATGGTAATCTACTTTATTATTTTTAGTATTATTTCTATTGCACATTTAATTGAACAGGTTACATTAGTGAGTACTTTATTTACTTAAAAATATTTTCACTACTTTACCGAGGTTAGTCAAGATACTTATTGAGTACACATGGGGTCGGTTATACTCATATTTACACTTCTGCACCTTGCGTGCAGATATTTGGAGAAGGGCGGTTGCGGAGTTCGAGAGCCTAGCATTGAAGACGTACCAGCACTCCTGATATAAGCTACCATTTGTTCGTGGTAGATTATAAGTTATAACTCTGTTTATGTAAATTTCAAACAGATGATGTTTTTCTCCTCAAACAGTAGTTGTACTCTTATTCATAGTCGCTCATAACTTGTACTACCAGTTCTTGGGATAGTTGTATTAAACTCTTTGGCTATTTTATTCATTATCTCTGTTGGTCTCTTATAATAATAATAGTGACTTTTACTATTGGCCTTACCTAGCAGGTTGGGTTAGGTGTCATCACGACTTAGTAAAATTTTGGGTCGTGATATATCTATTTACCATAAACAAATACAATTTAAAATAATTATAGTTCCTAGCTACACTTTGGGTTTTATAAATAATACCCTCTTTAACGGAATTTCTAACCCTATCTTGAATACGACCCTCCTCTCTCGTCCCAGAGATTTGACTCCTTGTCCAACTTCTGAGTCCGCCAATGATGCCGCTGCCACCGGCGCCGATGATTCCCCCATTTTTACTTCCTCTAAACAGTCGAACCATGTCCCTAATCCATATAAATTTTTCAGTTTCTCTTCTGAAGTTAATGTAACATTAAATGAACCAATTCTATCGCCCCCGATGGAGATGCAATCGAAAATGGAGCAGCTGGTGATAAAATCACCGTTGAAGTACCTGGCTAAATTATTCAGTTATTCTCTAGCAATTACTGTTGATATCCAATTTTTTCCTCATATATTTTTAAATATGCATGCATACGTTTAAAATATTGTGCACACATGCACAAATGTTTCTACGATTTTTCTATAATTTTTAAGGGCCTTAAATTAATTTATTTCTGCATTTTTTATTATATAAATATTCAAAATCATCCCTCATATTATTTTATGATGATTTAATCATCTAAATTCATCATTTAGGCTCATATAAGTGTTCAAATATTTTAATTGCATTTTTGGACTTTAATTGCATATTTTGCAACAATAGCCTATACATATGCATAACTACATTACCCATATAAAAAGTAACTTTTATATTTCTATAATATTAAGTAATTATTTTAAATCACCTTCATGCATGAAAATTATTTTTTATCATTTAATTAGCTATTTTTTAAAATTATTTTATTTAGTAAAATGGGTATTTAACAAATAGCCCCTAATTTATACCCAAAATCGGACCCCCCCCCCAATCAAATTAATCAAACCCAGGCCCAAATTACCCCAGCCCAAACCTAAAGACCTCTACCCGGCCCCAAACCCCTCTAATCTTGGCCGTTGATCTCTGAGATCAACGGTCCCCGTTCATTCTTTCCATTTTTAACTCAAACGACCCCTATCCCTATTCATTTGTTACAATCAGACGCCCTTAGATCCCCTTCTTCTCGAGTTCTCTCTGAAACTAACCCTAATCCTAGCGCCGTCACCTAAATTTTCCCCCCAAACCCTTCGATTATTACCCGTTCCATGGGGTCTCCCTGGTGATTTGAGGCCCCTACTAGCCTCTTACCTCTTCTGGTTGTTCGTTTTTGTTAATTCATGAAGGGATCTCGAAGAGATCCAACCCAGATTTTGTTCGAAACCGTTTAAGAATCCACCTATGGCCATCTCCGTTTGTGAGTATTATTATCTTGTGTTTTTGGCTCGAATCTCTGGTTCCAAACCGGATTTTCTTTTATCTCTATCACCTTCTCAAAACCCTAATCTATTACACTTTGGATCTGTTCAGATCCTGGTAGATCTGAAACGTTTTCGAGTTTATACGCTATCTTTCTTTAAAACTTTTCTGTTCTCTTTATCATCGACTGATTTTAATGTTCCTCCAAATTAGGATTTTTGATTCTTTATTATTTGCTGTAGAATAGAAGTGGTTTCGAGTTTCTATAGCATTTTTCTTTAAAGGTTTTCTTCTTTGCTTACCATTAATCGATCCTAATGTTTCTCTAAAACTAGGGTTCCACTTCTTCTTGTTTCTACAAAAAACTTTTCTAAGAGTTTCTAAGTGTTTGAAGCTGGTAATTTTTAATCTTATGTTCTAGTCCTTTGTTTGTTCATCTGTCTCACTGCCCGCTTCAATTTTCTCGCTATTGTTTATCTCTGTCAATCAAAATAGATTGACTGATTTTTACTTAGGATTTGAATCATATTTCCTGTTAAAATTAGTACTTCCCCGTGATTTTACCTATTTTCCTTATTTATAACTTTTATTGGTACTACCTGCCTTATTTATATTAATTAGTCTAATCTGTGGTCTTTAGACTTATTGCTTACCTTATTTAACTTCATCGTGCTTGCTGACAGATTTCGTATGAGATTCTCCATGATTTAAGTGATGTTAATTGATTAGGTTAGCCCTAACTGACTGGTTAATTGATTTGCATACTTTATTTATGTGCGTTAATTTTCCTTGCCTTATGTGTTTACTCCGCTCAAAGCTATATAAGCCTCACTCTTTTTCTTTAAACACACACACACACAGAGACATAGAAAAGTACACAAAGTTCTTGCTCTCTTCCTCTATCACAATCTTATACTCTTTGCTGTTACGTTGTCTAGCCGGCTGGAAGTCAAGGCTAGACCTTTGGACCATGTTTGCTTCACTCTTCTATTCCAAATTCCTAACTGGTATGCCTCCACTTTACTATCATTCAAACCTATGCATGATTTAACTTGTGTACTTCCTGTTCTCAGCATGTCTACTTTCATGTTATTGAATCAGTATGTTCTTTGTTATCAGCCTGCCTATTTTTAGCTAGACCTATGTGCTTCATGATAATACTCTTAATCAGCATGTCTTACTTACATATGACTAGACCAAGACAGTTTCTATTTTCAGCATGTGAGCATGCCCGCTTCTAGTAATTAAACCTATGTATTTTCTTGCTTTCAGCATGTCTACATGTCTGCCTCTATGCTATTAGACCTATGTCTACTTGCCCTGTTCTAAGTGCTCATCCTTAATAAACCTCTGATTAAGTCATGGTCTCTATGCCCTCAACTCTGCTTGCTTTTCTGTGTGATTGTCTGATCCTAGCATGCTGTCTTATGATCAACATCTGCCTGTATGTTAACCTAGTAATAGCTAAAGGATCAAGACCATGAGAAACCTTGTTAAACTAATTGATCCTATCTATTGTTGATTGATGGAGTTCAGGGCTAAACCCCTTCTGTTAAATCTGGACAATATGGGCCTTTGCTTTGTGACTATGTTTCTGCTGAGACCCTTTGTTTCAGAATGCCTCTAACTGTTTTTTTTATTCTGAACCGTTTCACTCTCAAACTGCTTTACTTCTGGACTATTTTACCTCTTAAACTGTTTTACTTCTGAACTGTTTTCCTAAAACTATTTCTAAACTTTCAAGCACTCTCACTCCTACTCTTAGAATACTTAAGATTCTGCCTCTCCAGTGTGTGTACTGCCTAGGAGTCCATGAGATTCCTCTGAACTCTGGCAAACTGGGGCTGACCCTTCCACACTGCATAAAACTACTTCTCTTTAAAAGGATCTTGGTGTGAACATTGCCTGGGGTCCCTGAGGCCCTTGGGAACTTTGACACACCAGGATACCCTCTCTTGGGCACTATGAGATATGATACTTTGGACTGTTTGAAGGCCTAGTTTTTTCAGGTTTGCTTTGGGCCTATCCAGGCTCCCTATAGTATAGTATTACTTATTTTTGTAATTTATTCATGGTTTGTAATAATAATTATTGTAAACAAATATTGGGGATATTAGTAAAGGGGAGGGATTTTTATATATTTGTGGGAAAATCGGGTAGAAATCATGATCTTAGGATTATTACGATTATTTGCTTGCATTAGAAATCATGCTCTTAGGATTATGGTGCTTGTCTACTCGCATTAGAAACCATGCTTATAGGTTGTCTTGTGCACTAGAGAATATGTTTATAGGTGCATTTGTTTCCGAAACTTTTGCTTTCTAAAAGTTCTACATAATCATGTCCACTTAGAAGTCCTGTCATTACGTTGCTACTAATCCTGATAATCACGTTCATTGTCTTATGTGCATTAGAAACCATGCTTTATGTTTTTATTGTATTCACCTAAATACCATGTCCATATCGTATAAAATCAGTAACTACCACGTCTAAAAGGAAAGGTTTTAAAAACAGTCCCAACACCTAGATATCTGTTCGTAAAGATAAATGCGTATAAAATCAATCCTGTAATGTTCAGCACTTAGACAACATGTTTGTAGAACATAACGAATAAAATCTGCCTGTTTAAAATTATTTGTTCGCCTGTTAAGACTCTGACTACGACTAGATATCATGTTATAGGACATCTTAGATCCACGCCTAGGCAAGCCTGTAGGGTAATCAAAATTTTGCAAAAAATATAAACCCGTGCTTTGTTTAATTATTTGTGAATTGCCCAGATTCAGCAAGCCCTAAAATCAGTAGGCAAACTGATTAGGTCTCTATTGCCTTGCTTTAACACAATGCTGCATATATTCTGTTTGTCATGCTCACCTAGATATTCTGCTCTAGGATCCTCTGAAATATCTGAAATCATGCTGTTTGAGACGTGCTATTGTCTGCTTGTGTGAGGAGGTAAAAGTGAGCCTTTAATTGACCTTTTATGTGAATGTCCTACTTGTTTTTGCTTGTCGCTTAGATTTTCTCGGGGGAAGTGCACGGTTGGCCACTAAAAATACATGTATTTACTTTTAAGCCACCGTTTAAAATGTCTTTAGTCTTTAGCCACTGCTTTAATAAATTTTAACTGCCCGGACGAAAATACCCTTCTGCTCATGTCCTTAACTTCAGGACTACATGTCCTTAACTTTTGAACTTGGAACTCTAAGTTCAAGACTTCAGGACTACATGTCCTTAACTTTTGAACCTGTAACTCTAAGTTCAGGACTTCAGGACTACATGTCCTTAACTTTTGAACTTGGAACTCTAAGTTCAGGACTTCAAGGCTACATGTCCTTAACTTTTGAACTTGGAACTCAAACTTCAAAACCAAGCGTCCTTAACTTTTGAACTTGTAACTGTAAGTTAAGAACCGCTTGTACTTAACTTTTGAACGTGTAACTGTAAGTTAGTCTGTCCTTAACTTTTGAACTTGTATGTCAAAGTTAAGGACCTATTGTCCTTAACTTTTGAACTTGTAACTGTAAGTTATGGACTGCTTGTCCTTAACTTTTGAACGTGTAACTGTAAGTTAAGGACTGTTTGTCCTTAACTTTTGAACTTGGAAATCAAAGTTAAGGACCTATTGTCCTTAACTTTTGAGCTTGTAAGTCTAAGTTCAGGACCAAATATCCTAACTTTTGAATTTGTAATTCTAAGTTCAGGACCAAGTGTCCTTAACTTTTAAACTTGGAACTTGAAGTCCAGGACCAAGTTATAAAAAGAATAGAGACAAGGATTTGCAAGTTAGTTAGATTCTAGAAAAATTAAAATTAATTTTGTAAGCTAAGTACAATTGAAAATTTTCAGAAAGGAGAACAATAAATGTGAAGAAACAAAGTCAAAAGATTCAAACGCAGCTTGAAATTGCAAATGGGCTAAACTAGATGGCCGACCGGCCATTAGGCTGTATTTTCCCAAATTAGCTCTGGGAAAAGCATAAATGGTTCTGGGTGCCTACTTATGTCTTCCACGGCAGTCGCCGTCTCAGGCGGCACAGTCTTTTCCATAACATGAAAGAGATAGAAGAAAGAGTAACACAGTCTTTTCATATTAATTTTAATAGACTAGTGGCTACTATTGCTAAGCATTGAAAATGTTGGATAAAAAGTAAATACCACTTTAAAAAGTGGCTACCCCACACAATTTTTACAATTTTCTCCTTTTAAGCACTTTAGGAGAGTCTAGAACTGCCTTAATTAGAGGCCCTAAAAACCTCCAAGGCCATAAGGAAGGGACGAGTAATGCACGCATAGGGTACGTTTAATTAGAATCGCTTATATAACCATTAAGGGGAAGGTGGGTAGTAAAAGATATGATGACCTGTGCGCTAATACTATGTGTAGCACCCCAACTTGGGGACGATTACCAAGCATTGCACATAAGTGATCCTATAGGCTAAAAAACTAGGACCCCTTTTACCCCTTGTTTTAAACAAAATGTCTATTTGTCTAAATTACTTTGTTTGTTTAAGACTAATTCACATAATTCGAGTTTGGCCGGGACCTACCGTTGTGGACCTCGAGGGGTGCCTAACACCTTCTCCTCAAGGTTATTTCGATTCCTTACCCAATCTCTGGTAACGCAAACTGGTATATGAGTTATTTGCTTTAGGTGCCCTAACGCACCTTAAATTCGTTAGGTGGCGACTCTTCAAATTCCATACCCAATACCCAAAAGGAAATGAGTTGTCCTAAATAAATGTCGAAACCCCGGACTCCGCGAGGAAAAAGGGGGCGCGACAATTACTCTCACAAATCTTTGCCAAATGCTTCAGCATTGCAAATCAATTTATGTTCGAGCAGATTATCTTGCTTTGGAATTTCCCGTAGTGATTTGAGTCATCTTCTCAATTTGAGATTTGAGATTCTCTTCTTTTCAAAGATCTGAATCATCTCCGGACATAGAAAATTCTATTTTGGATACACCTTAAATTCTATTATACAGTGAATACATCTTGTATATTTTTCGTTATTTGTATCCTTGTATAACTCTAGATTCCGATGTTTGTGGCTTCTCTTCATGACTCGTTGACTTCGGATACGAAAAATTCTAATATTTTGGATAAAGTCTGAAACAATATATTCTCTGTTGACTTTGCGGCAGTGATGACTTCACGATTATAATTTTGATATTATTTCATACAATGTATGTTTGAGAATGTTGTTGTGTTTGACTGTATTTGACTTTATTTATCAATGTTGTTGTCTTTTGATATAGTATATGATTGAGCTATTTGATAAATGTATTCTGGTTTACATATATAATGTATTTTTTCATTTTTTGTATCCGTGTATATACCCCTGTATTTATGTATTTCACCTTTGGTTATTCTTGTTGCGCGAACGAATACAGTGATACATGTTATATTAGTTGCGCGAACGAATACAATTGACGCAGGTTTTATTCGTTGCGCGAAAGAATACAATAAATACAGCCTTAAGTGCGCGCACGAATACACAAAATACAAGCTACTAGCAACACATGTTTTGGTGAAATAGCACGGGCTAGCTAGTTTTCGGATTGGTAATCGAAGAATAGCAAGCGTTGCAAAGTCAATAAAAAATAGCCACTATTTAAGTTGAAAACATGGAAAATTACAACATAATATGTTGGATTATGAAGCTCATGCATATAATATTGGAACTCCAGCACATTATGAAATTCCAACTGAAGCACAGAAAGTTTCAGCATAATATGCTGGATTATGGAGCTATTGCGTATAAATTTCCAGCATATTATGTTGGAACTCCAGCACATTATGTTGGAATCCCAAATGTAAAAAAATTCAAACTCCAGCATATGATGCTGGAATTTTTTAAATTTTTATTTATATTAAAAAGTGACTAAATATTGATTACTTTTAAAATTGTGGCTATTTTTTAATCACTAGTTGTAAATCAAGCAATTTCTGATTTTCCCCATGTTAGAACCAATAATAGATCCTTAAAAAAAGTTCCCTCGTAAGGATGATGCATTCAAGAGCAATTTATTCTATATACCTACTAGACAAATTAATTATCCATTTTTATCTACTCTCAAAATAGTTACACTATACACCGACCAAAAATATTTACCCGTGTACCCATTTTTCTTATTTATTCTTTTACTGCAATTATGCAGTTGAAAGTTGCCTTGTAATTTTTCCCTATATTTTTCTTCTCTTTTTCTCTTTCTTCACTTTCTCTAATTGGATTCTATCCCTCCGTATAATCTCTGATCAATCCACTTTTTCATGTATTCCAGAAAAATAAAGCTAGAAAGTAAATCTATAAAAAAAAAATTAGGGTTTCAATAGTTTCTTCTCAAAATTCTCAATCTCATTGAGTTCGATAGATTTTGGCTTTCTCTATATGAGATTTTTATTCAATGTCACGCGTGATCCTCGTACTAATCACCTAAAAATACCCGATTACTGAATTAGATGTTGTGTTCAAAGTTGTTTTCAGAGATTTTCTTATTAAACTCTTTTTTCAAACTCCACATCTGAACTTTTGTGTGTGTTTGAATACCTACCATTGTTGAGCTTGAAATTCTTGATCTAAAATTCCTTTTTTGTTGTTTGATTCAAAGTGAGTGTTATAAAATATTATTTATAGTACCTTTTGAAGTTCATATTAAAATTTCGTCGCATTTGAAGCTTATTTGAGGTAATTCGAATCGAATTTTCAGCTGAAAATTATAAAAGAAAAACACAATAACCCAATAGTGTATATATATATATATATATTATATATATATATATTATATATATATATATATATATATATATATATATTATATATATATATATATTCACGCCAACTATGGCCTTATAAAAAGGACTCTGCGGACGTTGAAAATAGAACCCGAGTATTACGCCCAGGGTCGAAACCACAGAGAGTTAACCTATCAACCGCTAATCTTCAGACCCACCAGTCCCCAGAACCAGCTTCTCAAATTATTCAACTCTCAGTTGGTGTTTTTACACTAGCTTGCAAGTAACTAATGGCTGTAACTAAATTTAATAAGGTTGTAAACTTATGAGAAAAGCTAAGGGCAAATGATTTCCCCTATGTGATGGAATCCCTTCTGTTTATGCTCATACCAAATTTACCCAACACATCTCCTATCAATTATGAACGCTAATCTTACCGCAATTACTCGTCTCGAGTAATCACAAGTAATCTACATTGCACTCTCCGAGAATACACTAGCTAACTTTATTTTAGCATAATTTCCTTAGATTACACCCAAGCCTTCGTTATCCCTAATCCCCGCCTTTAACCCGCAATTATAGATTCTCTAAAATAATCTAGGAGTGGTGTTGTTCAACAATACCCTACATATGCAACTCTTTTCCAAGTTGTGCACACTAATAGGCAAGCTTAATTGAGGATCCTGTCAATTAACTACAACGAACACGAAGTTGAACAAATTAAAGATTAACCTAGCATTTGTATTCACATAAAAGAAGTTCATCAGCAATAGGGTCCAATCAAAGCCTTAGATAAGGAATTTAGCTACTCATGGCTATGGGAAATATAACTAAGATGAATTCATCATAAAATCAAAGAAAAGAAGAAAGATGTTTAGAGTATTTTCTCACAATGGTTTTCCTTGCTAAAAAACCTAAAAAATCAATACTGCCTCTCTGGGGCGAAGTCTAGTGTTTTAAATAGGTTTTAGGTCTAAAACCCGTAATTTGACACTTTGGTCCCGAAGTTTCTGTGCCTGCCGCAGTTCTGCCGCGGTCGCGGTAGAACCGCGGCCAAACACCTCGCGGATTCTCAATCTTCTGCAGCTGCTTCCCACCGCGGTTCTGCGTGGTCGCGGTGGAACCGCGGTGGATCCAGTACTCCGAATTCCTCGGCCTGTTTTGCATGGGTCACTTGGGAAATTTCACAATTGGCCTCTTTTTTCATCACTTTTAACTCCAAAACTGCTCCTTAGCCTTCCTTATAACATATATCACCTACAAATCATGAAAAGCACTAATAAGAGCATTTTGTCATCACTTTTTAGCATTAAAACTACACAAGAAGGTGATTATTTAAGGTGTGATTATAGTCAAATTCACCTATTATCAACACCCCACACTTAAACCTTTGCTCGTCCTCGAGCAAACTAAACACACTTTCTGGGCCTAACTGTTCAATGCATTGCCCCAATTTATGTCACACCTGCTATTATCAATGATCGACCCAAGCAGTGCACAATCATATCTCAAATGCAGACTCTCATGCCAAGACACACTTGTGCTCACTCAATTACTCTAACAGAAGTGAAGACTCACTTTTTCTTCTGGTCACATGCCCTCACAATAACAAAATCTGAGAGAAGTTCCAACACAATAAATTCAACAATAAGGAACCATATATAGAAGAATTCACTCACTCTCAGCAAAGAGCTTCAAATGCCACACAGGCACACCATAAGCTTGCCCCTAGTGTAATACTCTAACTATCGAGTCATTCAGTCAAAGATCAAGAGGTCTTTATAGGTTGTAATGTAGGTAAGGGACGGGGTAGGATTTATTTGGATATATGACTAACCTCCCTAAGCACTTTTAATACAACTTCCTTTTGTTTCACCTTCATGCTCAACCCAATCATTATTTACATTTTGTTTCACTTGTGAACCCCCACTTTTCGTTAGGTACAACTGGCCTTCTTTTTTTTTTTTCTTTTCTTTTTTTTTTTCAGATTTATTGTACACTGCCAGTTCACCAACCCGAACCTTCATTCTTGATTCCCCTTTTCTCGTTTTTTTTTTCTAGTTCTCTCCCACCCCGCACTTTGACTTTTGTATATTCTTTAGTGATTAAGTGCTTCTAGGAGGTAAGGGTTCAAACAATGAGCTTATTCAAACATAACGATTTAGATTATTATAGGGTTATCAAAGAACAGGCTTCAGGTTCAAAGGGGTTAACTATGGTAATATGCACAGGTGGATTCTCAAGTATAAAGGGTTGCACAAAGAAATGCCTCAATCATCTCTAAAACCAAACGACTTCTATTTCGCTTTGCAATCACACAGGGCAAGTTCTAGGTATCATATGCAGGCATAGGATGCAAGTAACAACTCACACACACTTAGCATGTAACTCATTCCGAATCAGTTCATCAATACAATCATACGAGTGTTCAAGCCAGACAAGATGTGCAAAATTAAGGCATAGATTATGAGTCCACAAACAAGCTTAGACCTTACACCCTTAGTTCGTTTTCTTTGCAAGTGTGCACATTTGGGGTTACATTCTGACCTTCATTCATCTAATCCTAAAACTACAAAAGAAAAATCTACCTAACCCGGTTCAAGAAAAACCCTTGGAAAAGAACCGTGGTCAAAAGAAAAACCAAGGGGAGGTACTACACTACCTAAAAGAAGAAAATAAAATTAAAAAAAAAATTCTACATGGACTACTTCCCTCAAGAGTACNACATTTGATCTAACCTTCCTTATTATCTTTAAGGGCCGACGAGATCAATATAAATGGTAGACACAGATCATGAACAACCAACAATGAAATATAATGGCATGAACATACATAACATGGGAGGACAAGACTGTCAAGAAGCTATATATAAGGTACGAGCTGCCATGCTGCCATGAAAGACTATACAACAAAAATCAGCCGACAAGGCATTCCAAACTATACATGAGCCGACACCTGTCTATGAGCCTCTAAAGGAACATAAGTGCTACAAAATTGGCAGAACAGGGCCCCGAGATACCCATAATGTCAATAACAAAAATGCATACCAAGACCACGGCAAGTCCGGAGAAGGGATCTCTCCTATAACCACTGAAACTGGACAACCTAACTATCGTGGAGGAGCTTCACCTACCTGTCTATCAGGACCTACAGCATGACATGCAGCATTCACAAATAAAAGGGACGTCAGTACGAATAAAGTACACTGAGTATGTAAGTGATGGGTTCTCAATGTCTTAACTTTATGTTTTGATGATCTAACAAACTTACTGTCAAGAACCAGATAGGGAACCTTACACACTTGGTATACATTGCTAATCAACGGACTCCAGCTAATGAGAATTGCTGCAACCTTAGAAGATAGAGAACCAACATAGGGACCTGATCCCTTGTGTTTCCCTGACAGTAGTACGAAAGTCAACCGTGTACAGCCGGAAAGTGACTGCCACAAAAATAGTGCAGCACAGTTCTGCAGTCACTTATTTTTTGACCAACCAAGTGCTTACATCATTCAAGTGATGTCATCAAAGATGTATTAACAAGAGTATTACAACAAAACATCACTTGAACACTTGAGAATTCACTTCAAGCATTCAAGCCTTCTGAGATCGTGCATTCAATTTTCAAGTGCCTCAAGAACAAAGTTAAACGCTACTACGGACCAGTTCCTAAATCTAGTATTTTGTTGTCCTTAGTTGAGTTGTAACTTTCTAATTGTTCTTCATTGTAATTCCTAATTTGCTTAGATAGAAGCCCTGCTTAGGAAACTCTTTGTAAAATCATAAACCCGTTGTGTTTGTATCGTGTCTAGAGTTAGTCATCAGTTGAAGTCTTTGCAATCGGTGTATTACAAAGTGGCTTGTAATAGGTGTATTATGAGTTAGCGAGGGATTAAAAGTTTAATTCCTAGATTGCATAGGTTGTAATCTAAAAGTTGCTCACAGTGAAGTTGAAATCCCAGTAGTGTAGGTCATGGTTTTTTATCCCCTTGAGCTGGGATTTTTCCACATAAAACTCCATATTTTATTTACTTACTGTTTTATTACTATTCTCAGTGGAAACTCATAGAGGACCTAGTACTCTATAGTTTGGTGGACTCATATAAACTATCAATTGGTATCAGAGCGGGTTTTTTCTATCAGGCTAACACCTAAGACAGATCCTTATGGCTGCTCCACCAAATTTTGAAGAAGGTCAGTCTACGTATAGACCACCCAGGTTCAATGGGCAAAACTATGGATGGTGGAAGACAAGAATGCATGATTTTATCATGGCTAAGACTCTGAATTGTGAACGTCATATGTGATGGTCCTTACATCCCAACAAAGAATGTCGGAGACCTTCCATTGTCAATACCGAAGACCAGAAAAGAATACACTGACACAAACAGGAAAGCTGTTGAGAAAAACTTTCGTGCCAAGAAAATTTTGGTGTGTGGAATAGGACCTAATGAATACAATAGGATCTCTGCTTGTGAAACTGCCAAGGAGATATGGGAAGCTTTGCAAACAGCGCATGAGGGAACCACTCAAGTAAAGCAATCTAAGATTGATATGCTCACCACCGAGTATGAACTCTTCAGGATGAAAGACGATGAATCTATTCAAGATATGCACACAAGATTCACTTCTATCATAAATGAGCTACACTCACTTGGTGAAATCATTCCCAAGAACAAGCTCGTGAGGAAGATCCTTAGTATTCTGCCTAGTTCATGGGAAAGTAAGGTGAACGCCATTACTAAAGCAAAGGACCTGCAGGAGCTGACCATAGACGAATTGGTTGGAAATCTAAAAACCTACGAGGAGGACAATGACATGGCCTACTTAACCAAAAGGTTTCAAAAGATGGTCAGAGAAATGGAGGAATACCAAAAAGGGGAACCACTAGCAAACCAAAGAATTATGATCTCTGTCATAAGTGTGGAAAGCCAGGGCATTTCATCAAAGATTGCCCTCTCCTAAAGCAAGAACACCTTAAGTACAACTCTGATAAAGCAGCCAAAAGGAACCAGGTGCCTGACAAACGCTTCAAAAGAAAGAATACCGCTGACAACGTTGTGAAGCAAGCTCTTGCAGCATGGGGAGATTCCTCAAGCGAGTCTGAAGGAGAAACTGATGCAGGTGATAGTTCCATGATGGCAGTTGAAAGTGAAAGAAATGAAAATGAATCAATGTTCGCCTTGATGGCACAATCAGAAGATGATGAAGATGATGACAACGATGAGGTAAATTTCAGGGATGTTCAGAGAAATCTGAAATCCTACTCCCATAAGAAACTCATGTCATTAGAAAATGTTCTAACTGATACATATCATAGTATGGTAGAAGATAAAGATGCCCTGACCTTAGAACTAGGAGAAGCTGAACAAACCAGAGATGAATTGGTGGTATGTGTAGTTGATCTGAAGGAAACCATAAGTAATTTGGAGAATGAAAAAATGGCTTTAACCGAAAAAATTGCTAGTGTAGAGAATGAAAGAGATGATTTGGTAGTTGTAGATATTGACTTAAAAGAAACAATTGAAAACTTAAGTAAAGATAAGGATGCTTTAGTGAAAAGAGTGACCGCAATAGAGGATGAAAGAGATGATCTCTTGATAGTGATTGCAGACCTGAGGGAAACTATAGAGGGACTAGGAACTGAGTCTAGGCCTACAAATTCTGAGAAAGGAAAGGAGGTAGCTAGTGAGGCACACATTAAGCTTGAAAATGAGTTGAAAGCTGTGAAAACCACACTGTGTTGAACTTGAGAAAAACAAGCATCTCCAAACTGAACTGGAAAGAGTGAAAAATGATCTTGAAAAGTCCCTTAAGTGGACCTGGTCCTCGGAAGCTATTACTGCCATGTACGCCAACAAAGGTGGAAACATGCAGGGAATAGGGTTTCAAAGGGAGAGAACTCCTTACAACCCCCATAGCAAGTATGTTACTGTACCGGATAGCTGGCTTTGTACCCCCTGTGGGAACAATGGGCATTTCAAGGAAAATTGCCAAGCCAGGGTTCAGTCTATTCAGAAAAACAAAGTGTTTGCTGAAAAGGTAACTACTAAAAAGGGACCAGGTGCCACCCATAAAAAACGCATGTTACCTGCATGGACCAAGAGAGCTCTTATTCATCCTCTTGCTTATTACAAGGGACCAAAACTTGTTTGGGTTCCTGAAACTAACTCTTGATTTCCTTGTGCAGGGAATAGTGAAAGGAAGCAGTCAACAATGGTTCATGGATAGTGGATGTTCAAAGCACATGACTGGGAACACCATGGACTTTCTTTCACTAAAAGCCCTGCAAGGAGGGAGTGTATCCTTTGGCAATGGGAAAAAGGGGTACATTCTTGGAGTTGGAAAAGTCGGGAAGTTACTCACTCACTCAATTGAGAATGTGTACTATGTCAATGGTCTCAAGTACAGTCTCCTGAGTGTTTCTCAGATCTGTGATAAAGGAAACAAGGTGGAGTTCTTGTCCAAGATATGCACAGTTACAAATCTGGTAACTGGTGAAGTGGTACTTCTGGCCAAAAGATACAAGAACATCTATGTTGCTGATTTTGAGTCTCTACAAAGTGGTGATCTGAGTTGCTTGAAAGCTGTTGATAATGATGCTGAATTGTGGCACAGAAGACTGGGGCACGCAAGCTTCTCTCTTTTGAATAAACTGATTCAGAAGGACCTGGTCCGTGGTCTGCCCATGTCAAAGTTCAAAGAACAGAAAGTCTGTGATGCATGTGCCAGAGGGAAGCATGTGAAGTCCTCATTCAAGCCTAAGAAAGATGTCAGCACCTCAAAGCCACTTGATCTTCTTCATATGGATCTGTGTGGCCCTATGAGAGTGCAAAGCAGGGGAGGAAAAAGGTACATCTTTGTGATAGTGGATGACTACTCCAGGTTCACTTGGACTCTGTTTCTGAGAACAAAAGATGAAACCTTTGAGGTATTTGTGGCCTTTGTGAAGAAAATCCAAGTGAAGATGGAGTCTAGAGTAGCATGTATAAGATCAGATCATGGTACAGAATTTGAAAATGCCAAATTTGACGAGTTCTGTAACGAAAATGGCACCACAACTTCTCAACCTAAGAACTCCCCAGTAGAATGGAGTTATGGAAAGGAAGAATAGAACTCTTGAGGAAATGGCAAGAACAATGCTGATCGACAGTGGGATTGCAAAGAACTTCTGGGCTGAAGCTGTCAACACTGCCTGCTACTTGGTGAACAGGTGCATGATCAGATCACTCCTGGAAAAAAACCCCTATGAATTGCTGAATTGAAGAAAACCCAAGCTGACTCACCTAGGAATATTTGGATGCAAGTGTTATGTTCTCAATAATGGAAAGGATCAGCTTGGAAAATTTGATACCAAAAGTGATGAAGGAATCATCTTGGGGTATTCTTCTCAAAGCAAAGGTTACAAGATATACAATAAGCGGACCCAGTGTGTTGAGGAAAGTGTTCACGTAATCTTTGACGAGTCCTATCCCTCATGTGAGAAAATCAACAAGGATGATCAAGATGGGGAACCTTTACTGGTTCCAGGTGAAGTCATCAACATGACAAATGGAAAGGCAGACATGATGAGTCAAGTGAAGGATCCAAGTGAAGACAATGCAACTTCTTCCTCAAAGGAACCAGGTACCACGATTACAACCACTGAAGCTAAAGAAAGAGTGGTTGATGCAGTGCAAGGTACTCCACAAGTAGCTGAGAGAAGAACACAAGGGAACCGGTCAGATCCACCTAACTCCTCTACAAATGAGCCTCAAATACCCAACTGGAAACACAAAAGCTCTTATCCTCTTGACAACATAATTACCCCTCTAGATTCTGGAATACAAACTAGATCAAAAGCTAAGAACTCACTTGCCTTCTTAGCTTTTATTTCCCAAAGAGAACCCAAAAACATCAAGGAAGCCTTAAAGGATGCAGACTGGATTACAACCATGCAAGATGAAACGCATCAGTTCGGAAGAAATAATGTATGGAACCTGGTACCTAGACCCTCAGATCGAACCATCATAGGAACCAGGTGGGTATTCAGAAATAAGCTTGATGAGCATGGAAACACTACAAGGAACAGGGCCAGACTAGTGGTTCAAGGTTACAATCAAGAAGAAGGAATTTATTATGATGAAACATTTGCTCCAGTTGCTTGCATGGAAGCTATTCAAAATTGCCTTTGCATCACATATAGAATTCACTTTGTTCCAAATGGATGTCAAAAGTGCATTTCTGAATGGATTTCTTAAGGAAGAAATCTATGTAAAGCAACCTCCGGGGTTTGAATGCCATGAACACCCTGAATATGTGTTTAAACTGAACAGGGCATTGTACGGGTTGAAGCAAGCTCCTCGAGCTTGGTATGAAAGGTTATCCAAATTTCTCTTAGAAAATGGCTTTACAAGAGGAAAAATGGACAACACCTTGTTCCTGAAGAAACGGGGGAGGAACCTGCTCATTGTTAAGGTGTATGTTGATGATATCATTTTTGGGGCAACAGCTGATTCACTGTGTGAAGAATTTGCAAAACTTATGGGAAGTGAGTTTGAAATGAGCATGATGGGTGAGTTGAATTTCTCCTTCGGTCTTCAAGTGAAGCAGTCCACAAAAGGTACATTCATTTGCCAGCAAAAATACATCAAGGAGCTCTTGAACAGGTTTGATATGTTGGCATCAAAAGTGATAGATACACCTATTGCAATGGCTACTCGAGTGGACATGGATAAGTCAAGATCACCTGTGAATCAAACTATGTATAGAGGCATTATTGGATCTCTTCTCTATCTTACTGCTAGCACACCTGATATTGTCTTTAATGTGGGGCTACGTGCAAGGTTCCAATCGAATACCTAGGAATCTCATCTGAAGGCTGCCAAAAGAATTTTGAGATATCTTAAGGGAACACAAGACCTAGTCCTGTACTATCCCTCAGGTGACAATTTTAATCTCATTGGTTATGCTGATGCTGACTATGTCGGTTATCTTGCGGACAGGAAAAGCACTTCTGGAATGGCCCACTTTCTAGGATCTTGTCTCATCTCATGGGGCACAAGGAAGCAAAACTCTGTGGCTCTTTCAACAGCTAATGTAGAATATGTAGCTGCAGCTTCTTGCTGTGCTCAGCTCCTGTGGATCAAACAACAACTGAAAGATTTTGGTGTATACACTGACTGTGTGCCTCTTCTATGTGATAACACCAGTGCTCTCAACATGGCCAAGAATCCAGTTCAACACAAAAGAACCAAGCACATTGATGTGAGACATCATTTCCTGAGAGACAATGTGGAGAAGGGGCTTATCTGTATGAAGTTCTGTAGTACAAAAGACCAAATTGCAGATATCTTCACCAAAGCATTGAGTAGGGAGCATTTTGAAAGAAATAGGGTGAAGCTGGGGCTATTGAAGCCTAATTGAGGACCTGATCCCATCCATTGGCTATGAAAATCATCTTCAGGTAATATTAGCTAAAGTGTTTTCTGGCCAAGTCTAACTCACTTCAATACCGTTGCAGGTAGATACGCATGATGATTATATAAGCTGTAGATGCATTGCATGAATGGTGAAAGAGGATTGAAATTTTCAAAGACATGTCAAGAACCTGGTTCTTGTACCAAAGGTTAGTAGTCCTGTGCATCCTTTAATACACATCTTGAAAAGGTACAAATATCAACTACCATGTCATCCACCTTTTTAGACTCTGCTGTCACGTCTTTTCGTTTCAAATCCTTTCCATCTCCCTCTGAAATGTTGCAACTCCCCACGCACTACCGCCGTTTCAGAACCGGTTACTATCTCTCTCCTCGCGATTACCTTCTCTCATTAAAAACCCTCTCTTCTCTTCATTGATCATATCCCCTCGTAAGACCTTCTCCAAAGAATTCTCTACTCTATCTCTTCAATGGCTGACAAGCACTCCAAAATCCCTTCCTCAGTCAACACTAACCCAGAGAAAACCCTTCAGTCCTCCGTTCCTGTTGAATACTATGTTCCTATTCCAGTCTTAACCACTGAAACCATCCCTAACCCAGATGTCCCTTCTCTCTCCTCTTCTAATGCAACCATCTCAGACCTATCTCCCCCTCTAAATGATGGGGACTCAGAAACCCCTAAAATCGATGCTCCTTCGTCTCTATCGTCTGAGAATCTCATTAACTAGGGCAAAAGTGGGGAACAGGGTAAAGCTCCAAAGTTTGTAGAGGTGTCAGGGGCTAGGGTTGATCAACCTTCTGCCATTATTACTTCAGTTTCTGTGATGTCCATGGAGCCTCTAGAGGATGAAACCGTCACGGCCATTTTTGTCGTATCTGGAGATAGAATATTGCATGAGGTAATTTCTGGTGTACCCAAGACTCAGAGGAATGAGGCTCAGGGACTAGTGGAAGAAGGAGCCATGGTGCTTCTTGAGAACTCTGCACCAGCAGAAACTACTGGGCCTTCTCATGTGAGACCTGACCCTCCTCCAGATGAAACAGGTCAAGGTTCCCACTCCCAGGACAGTTCTGCTCCTGCACCTTCTCCACACTGTGCTGTTAAGCCCTTGGCCATTCTGGTTCCTGAGATGAGGTCCAGTGATGAGGAAGATCAAGACAACATTGCTCTTGATGTATTTATTGTCAAGCGAAAGGCAGTAATCACTCCTGATTATTCCACTAAGCGACCTACCACTAGGTTGCAAGAAAATAAAGCTTACGACTCTGCCCTTTAAAAGAGCAAAAAGAGCAGTAAGAAGAAAAAGAAGCGGTTGGTGAAAACTGGTGAAGTGGTGTGTGATAAGGATGTCCCTGTGGTGGAAGTGGATGAGGAACCTAGTTCCTTAGTGAAAAGGTCTCAGAAGAAGAAGCAATCTGCTTCAGTTGAGAATGTTACAACTCCCAGTTCAAAGTTGAAGGATGTTGTGAAGAGTGGAAAACTAAAAAATGTTGTGAGTGAACCATCAGTTTCCGATGAGGATGTTTTGGTCAAGTCAAGTGGAAAGAAAAAATCAAGTGTTGTGAAGTCTGGCAAGAGAAAGTTGGAACCTGCAAAGGAACCTGTTTCTGCAAAGAGGGTGAGAAGTGAAACCAGTTCTGCTTCAGAGCGTTTGAGGCACAAAAGGTCTTGCTAGGTCACACTTTTGACCCAGCAATCTCCGATATGGGTGGTATGCAACAAGTAATTGAAATGGTTGAGTTTCAACTGTGGGGGCATCTGTTCCAAATAGATGCGCCCAAAGTGTATGAGGATGAAGTGCAAAGCTTCTATGCTGACCTCTTTCCCGTTGATACCAACTACATTTGTGCCTTAGTGAAGGGGTGGATATCGTGTTTGATGTGGCTCTGCTTGGGGAGATTCTTAAAGTCCCTACCATTGGTGTGTCTTCTGTCAAGGATGTGTGTGGTGCAAACTTCAGGAATACAATTGTAAAGGAAGGGGTGAACCAGTAAGGGGAACGGGTTCACAAAAAAGCATTATTGCCCGTTTATCAGTTGTTGTTTGAGTTAGTGAACAAAGTTCTCCTACCCCATGCTGAGAGGAGGTCCATGGCTTCAAAATCAGATCTGTATCTAATGGAGGTACTAGATGGATTTTCAGCTGTGAATCTGCCTGCTATCATGATTGAACACATGCAGAAGGTAGCCACTTTCAAGGATGGCAATCATGGTCTTCCGTATGGGTTCCTCCTTAGGACCAAGAAGCAGATCTTTTCTCACACAACTTTGGAAGAATGTGAGTGCATAGAGAAGAATGGGGGGTAGGCAGTACATCGACAATCTCTCAGCTCATCAATGCACAAAACAACACAAATGAGGAGATTCAACGATTGAAGGCGAGGAATGCTATCCTGGAAGGTCAGCAGGGCCAAGGGGCCCCAGAGTCAAATGAGGAGATAGCTCGTTTGACAAAAGAAAACGCTGATCTCAGGGCACAAGTGGAGAACCTGAAAGCATAACTGCTCCTCAAGCAAAAGTCGGCGAATGCCTGAATAGACCTAGTTCTCCAAACCCTTGTTGCAGCTTCCAAGCCCTCTACTCCTAGTGCCCCCTAAGTAACCCCTTCAGTGACCAGTTTCTGGATTTTTCTGTTCTTGTTGTGATGACTTTGCAGTTGTTTATTATTTTCTTTTTGTTTGATGTGGATGGGATGTACCAGTACTGCTCCCAATGTCAACAATCCAATCATTGCCTTTGCTGTATAGCAAAGGCATATGTTTTATTTATAAAAACTATCCTCTTTTGCCATCTACATGCTTATGTTCTCTGTTTCTCTTTTCTATCATGTTGTGTGCACATATGTGGCATGAGTTAGCTAGGCTAGACTTCTTTATGTTGATTGCCTGCTTGTGTATTTTTAATGATGCCAAAAGGGGAAAGTTTAATTAAAACAGGGATCTGATTAAGGGGGAAGCATAAAGTCAGGAGGAACTTGTGAAGTTAGTCAGGGGGAACTTGTGCAGTTCCTGCTGCTTCATCTTACTTCTGTTCTAAAAATATGTTATCAATGTCTAAGTTTGTCATCATCAAAAAGGGGGAAATTGATGGGTTTTCAATGTCTTAACTTTATGTTTTGATGATCTACTGTCAAGAACCAGATAGGGAACCTGACACACTTGGTATACATTGCTAATCAACGGACTCCAACTAATGAGAACTGCTGCAACCTTAGAAGATAGAGAACCAACATAGGGACCTGATCCCTTTTTGTTTCCCTGACAGCAGTACGAAAGTCAACTGTGTACAGCTGGAAAGTGACTGCCACAGAAACAGTGCAGCACAGTTGTGCAGTCACTTGTCCTTTGACCAACCAAGTGCTTACATCATTCAAGTGATGTCATCAAAGGTGTATTAACAAGAGTATTACAACAAAACCATCACTTGAACACTTGAGAATTCACTTCAAGCATTCAAGCCTTCTGAGATCGTGCATTCAATTCTCAAGTGCCTCAAAAAACAAAGTTAAACGCTGCTACGGACCAGTTCCTAAATCTAGTATTTTGTTGTCCTTAGTTGAGTTGGAACTTTGTAATTGTTCTTCGTTGTAATTCCTAATTTGCTTAGCTAGAAGCGCTGCTTAGGAAACTCTTTATAAAATCATAAACCCGTTGTGTTTGTGTCGTGACTAGAGTTAGTCATGAGTTGAAGTCTTTGTAATAGGAGTATTGCAAAGTGGCTTATAATAGGTGTATTACGAGTTAGTGAGGGATTAAGAGTTTAATTCCTAGATTGCATAGGTTGTAATCTAAAAGTTGCTCATAGTGAAGTTGAAATCCTGCCAGTGTAGGTCGTGGTTTTTTATCCCCTTGAGTAGGGATTTTTCCACGTAAAACTCCCTGTCTTATTTACTTACTGTTTCATTAGTATTCTCAGTGAAAACTCATAGAGGACCTGGTACTCTATAGTTTGGTGGACTCATATAAACTATCATACTGCATAGCTTATAAAAATTCATTACTACAATCATTAATGTTGTTGAGTGAATGATTAGAAATAGGACTTTGCGGTACCACTATTGATTTTTTGACTCTAATTGTCTCATAAGCAGATTTTAAATTTAACAAGTGTTGCTCCTCGCTTGCCGCATGGACAATACTTTTGATTTTGACCTTAAAGATTTGGTCATGGGCAAACGAGAGTTAAAAAATCAAGACCATCCATTTATAAGGTCATTGGGTACGTAATTTCCTAAATATTGTTTGAATTAAGAATTGCATTAGTCTATCCAATGATCAGTTCATTAAGTTAAAGATCTTATCCAATCATTAGCCATTTCATTGCTTCACTCATCTTGATTCTTGAATAACCAAAGGAAGAATATGAAATTCTAATCCACTTTCTGGAATTCTCCAGCAAAACCTGCAGATGCAATTACTCTATGACCCAAGAATGGCGACACGCGAAAAAAGGGCAGGTTGGTACATCGAGTTCCCCCTATGCATAAGGTCTGCAAAAAGGCCGGATTAAAATGCGTTTGATGTACAGTCATGATCTTATTTTGCATTTTCTACTAGAAGTAAGTTATTTTTACGACTTGAACCCGTAACCTCATAGTTATGATAGTTACTTTTGCCATTGAGCCTAGTTTCCCCTTAAAAATGGGGATAAGAATGAAAAACATAAGAGAAATATATACAAAAAGCTATAGACACCAAGGAGAGCACTACTGCAATATTGACTAAAAATAGACTACCAATCAACCATCAATCTCCACGCTTATGTACAAGAAAAATTAAGGACATTGTGGGAGAAAACTATACATACCGATTTCTCTACCCTAGGCAAAAACATTCTGGTCTACAAATTGATCATTTGGTGACTATCAAACTATTAAAAGATCTCAACTCTTTACCTAAACTAATAGGGCAAACTAAAACGGAATCTACACAAAGACCACCTTTAGTATGTGTACAATCTATCTGTATCAGTGAAAATTTTATCTTCGTCACAACGGTGGGATCCTCGACTACAAAATCTCCCACATGGTGATGTGTCCATGTACCTACATTATCCAAATAACATCGCGATATGGCACGTTGGCCATTTGGCATCGTTAATTGGAACTGCACCGGTTTCAAATCCCAGCCATGAACGTGATCGGTGTTACATACTCGACGCCCTAGTCTCTTCGCTACCCTGCCAAGCTGAAGTCTAAAGAATAGACTATATGTTCCTGCTGGGAATTGGAACTCAAGATCCCCATCGACTTCGAGCCACCATATTTGTTGAAGATATGCGACAGTTTGGAACCTAAGTGAACAATAAGGAAATAGAGATCAATATAACTATTCACTCTGTTTCGAAATAAAGAAAGCAGAAAGAGATACTTAATTGGAATGCCAATGAAACATGGCACTTTCCAATCCAAAAGATAAAGAACCCTAAGGTCTTTTTCATTAGACTACCGTAAAACATAAATAGCAAGGTATAGCATTCTACAAGTCAATAGCTCAGTTTCTTCCATACACGTTATTATAGAAAAAAAGGTATATTTCGTTGAGACGTGAAAATCAGAGGTTGGACGCACACAGTCACACACACACACGCTATTGTGTTCATCTGTATCAATTTCATTCAAAATTTGAGCCTTTGCTTATTTCTATAGTCCATGTTTAATAAGCAATTCTGGAATAAGTTATACCATAATTTTCAATGATTTATTTAATATCATATCTAACGCGGATAAAAATCCCGAAATCAGCTCTCCCAGGTTAAATTAATCATATAACATAGATGCCCTTCTACATGGCTCTTTTCCAAAGTTTATTCTTGGTTAAAATTAAAAATAGAAGTTTATCCGAGTAACACATGTTTTATATTATACTCTGTATATTCTATTTTTAATCTTTTTTTCTCTTTTTCTTGAAATATTTTATATCCAATGAACTATACATTTACATTAAAAAGTGTGTGCACCAAAAATATCATTTTATTAAATAATCATGTATTATAATCCCCGTGTCGTTCACATCTGTTGTCCTATTACCTTGTTTTTGCTATTGTTTTTTGCTTCTTTTTTACTGTTCCTTGAGCCGAGGGTCTTTCGGAAATAGGCAGTGGCGGATGCAGTATAGAACCGCCGGGTTCAACTGAACCCAATACTTTTAACGCAGAACATAAATTTATGTATAAAAAATCAGTAAAATTGCAATAAATAGTAGATACGAACCCATAACTTTAAATGCTAAACCCATAGATCTAAAATCCTAGATCCGCCTCTGGAAATAAGTATGCGTACACATTACCTTCCCTAGACCCCACTTGTGGAATTACAGTATTATAATTCTCACATTATAATATTAGTATAATTTCATTGCGAATCAAACGATCCTAAAAGCACAAACAACATGCAAAAATATAATAATATAAAAGTAGATAAACCCACCTTGATTCTTCAGTCGGAATGTGATTCCAGTATCTCCGATCATCGATACCAGTAATGGTCATTCCTTTTGAAGAAATTGCCAAGCAAACTCCACCATTATTCTTGTCAATCCACATTTCCTGCAGTAATACAAATTTTTTCATTTGAAATAATCAAAACTCAAACTCATAAAAAGGAATAAAGAACTCATATTAATTGAAAGAAACAGTCAAACAAACAAACCTTTGTGCCACCATCAAAAGAATTGGTCTTGGAAAGCCTAGCAAAAATATCCTTTTTATGCATTCCGGCAACGTTCATGCCCAGTAACTCCTTAAGTAAATATATATAATTTGACGGCAACTTGGATTCCCAGATAAAATCAGCAGAAGAAGCGGCACGAAAGACCCGATTAACACGGGCCAACTTGCAGATCTCCGGCGGGTCTAAATATGACAATACTAAAGCAACGCACGCCTCGGGTATATCCTCGAGTTTACGCTTTAGTGACCCGTTATTTAACCCATCTTCTCTCGAGTCAATAGAAGAAGCATTAGCACCCATGACTAAAAACAAAGAAAAATTGTGTCAGAGCAGTCGCAGTCAACCTTGTTTCGGACCTTCTCTTTAACTCTATGTGCTTATTGGATTAGGCCAAACATTAGCATCCATGAGTAAAGACAGAGAAAATCGAGTCTAGGAGTCGGTTGGTGGTGTCAGTCAACCTTGTTTCGAACCTTCTTTTGTACTCTATCTGCTTATTGGATTGATAAAACTTTAACGTAATGAAAGAGAAGGCACAATAGTGATGTTCTAGTACTACTAATTTGAGTATAAAGGTATTACAAATGGAGAACGAAAATAGAGGAATTTTTGTAGGGGGATTCTGGAGGATGAAGGGTTATGGGGTTTACTATAATTTTAAGAATTTTGAGGAGGTTAAGGTGTCAGTTTCTGGTGGTACACGGAAAGCAAAAAAGAAACTGTGGATTTGATATTTCTTTGTAAGAGAGAGGAGAGAAAGTCAGAAGGAGTTGCTGTGTGTGGGGATTTTGTATTTTGTACAGTATAGTATTATGACTCGGATCTAATGTGGAAGAGAAAGAAAAAGGATTCTTATCCAAAATGTCATGGATTATTCCCGAGCTTCGTATACGCTCTTTAAGTGCGTCGATTCACGTACTTAGCGTGATGAAATATGAGCGGCTACACAAATAGATTGCGCATTCGAGTAATGGAAGTAGTCACTAATTAATACTCGCACGAGGATAGATAGTTTATATCACATCCTTAATAAAGTTATCCTTTGATCTCTATGTTAATGCGAAATATTTTGTACACCGAACTATTTTTTTTTCACGCTAAGAAAGTCAGAATGGACTAAATTAATAAATGAATGACAATAATATCCATTTAATGTTTGCTCGAGTTATTGTGACTTAGGTTAAAAAAAGTTAAATTTAATGAGTCATAACTCATCACCATTCTCGTAAAACATAATTTAATCTCTCCTTTTTCTTTTTGTTTTATTTTCTGACATAGTTCTCTATCTTTAATTAACATGATTTTGAAATTTGTTCAAATTGAAATAGTTTTGTAATCTCTAAATTCAATTTTTGTGTGCTTGGATTTGAGCTTGCCTTTGACCTATTAGGACACATTATTTTGACCTATTTTAAGAGTCATTTCAAGTTTAACTTGTTGAATTAAGTCGATAAATGACCATAATTAACCAAATTTTATAAACATGAACAAATTGGACGTTGGAGTTGCGTTGTTAAATACGTAAATGGGTTAATTTCATCATATATTGGAGTTATGTTGATAGTCCCTGATGATTAGGGAGTGGTGCACACGGTCTTAACAAAGGAAGTGAAGATTTGGAAACAACTAGCCAAGTCGGCTTAGATTTCTTTCAAGAGTTGCCACTTGCTGAAATAATTATACTAATGAAATACCCACTTGGACAAATTCTTTGATTATAAATATAAGAAAATTGCCAACGTGTCGCCTCCTGATTGATTTGCTTTTTCAATGTATGATGAATTTGAACTTTCGACAGTCCAGGTGTTTTGCTCTCGTAAGATCAGCTTCTTGCTATGAGTCGTGAATCCCTCAGATAGCATATATATCTCCTTTTAAAATAACTTTATGTTTTTTCCTATTTCTTCTTTTTCTAAATTTACACACCTATCCACCTTCTATGGTCTATGTTTTTTATGATTCAAATAAGTCGATATTCTAAAATTCTTTATATATTCTCTGTCCTCAATAACTTAACCATTTAAAAATCTTAACCTCGATCACCAATGGAAAAACACACACAGAGAGACAGAAAGTCTAAGCATACAAGTGCTTCATAAATGATAATCATAGATACCTTGCTAGGCTAAACAAGTGTGAACACGAATACATAGTTTTTGCGTGTGCAACATATATAAGTGTCTATATTTGCTTTCCTATAGTATTATTGGCAGACCTAAAATTTTCACTATAGGAAATTAAATTAAAATATAAAGAAATACGAAAGGTCAAGAGAATTCAACATATGCTATATCATAACAATATTTTTCTTACATAGTGTAATCTTTAGGCGAAGAAATGTCATTGAAGAAGTGTAGCTCCGCCATTGATAACAATATAACAATTATATCAATCTTACACAACTTGAAGTGACCATGTCACTTCATAAATATCATATCTTCAAAATTCATTACCTCTTGTGGTTAGACCGGCCATATTGTGTGTGGCAGAGTGTTGACCGGTTAAGAACTCTCATATCCAAAAGATGAAGGTAGCAAAGTTGAGGATGTTGAGGTGGATGTGCGGGCACACTAGGATAGATACGATTAGGAATGAAGATATTCGGGAGAAGGTGGGCATGGCCCCTGTGGATGACAAGATGAGGGAAGCGAGGCTCAGATGGTTGGGGCACGTGCAGAGGAGAAGCCTTGATGCTCTGGAGAGGTGGTGTGAGCTGTTGGCTTTGGTGGGTACGAGAAGAGATAGAGGGCGGCCTAAGAAATATTGGAAAGAGGTGATCAGGCAGGACATGGTACGATTGTAGATTTTGGAGGACATGACCCTTGATAGGTAGGTCTGCACGTCGAGCAGTAGGGTTAGTAGTCGAGCTTTTCTACTTCATACTGGGGGTAAGGCTGGTTTGATAGGGTTGATCTTGATGGCTAGTGTTTAATGTTCTGTCCACACTATCCTTTCTCTTTTTCATAGCTCCAGGCCTTAATTACAGGTTATTTTTATTGCATGTCATCTATTTTATGATTTTTATGATACTGTTACTATTTCTATGGTTTCTATTGACGATACTGATATATTATCTCTTATTGTCTCTTCTTGTTTTCTTTTCGTCTTCCTGAGCCGGGAGTCTATTGGAAACAGCCTCTCTGCCCCATCGAGGTAGGGGTAAGGTCAGCGTACACACTTTCCTCCCCAAACCCCACTTTATGGGATTTTACTAGGTCGTTGTTGTTGTTGTTGTTGTTGTGGTGCATGACTAGATGATGCGCTTGTTCCAACGAATTCTATTATGAAATTTTTTGTAACGACCCGATCGGTCGTTTTGAGCTCTAGCGCGTCGCTCGACGGTTTGAGGCCATGAGCAGCTTCACTTCAGGTATTATGACTTGTACGTGTGGTCGGAATTGAATTTCGGGAAGTTTGAAGTTGATTTGGAAAGAAAATTCTAAATTCGGAAGCCTTAAGTTGGAGGTATTGACTAAAGTGTGATTTTTGAGTAAACAACCTCGGAATCGGGATTTGAAGGTTCCAACAGGTTTGTATGATGATTTTGGATTTGGGCATATGTCCGGATCGGGTTTTGGATAACCTGGTAGCGTTTCGGCACCTATTGTGGAAATTGGCATTTTGGAAGAATTTCATAAATTTGGGTTGAGGTGTATTTCAATGTTATCGATGTCCTTTGGGATTCCGAGTCTGGGAATAGCTCCGTATACCGATTCTGGTATTGGGAGCTCGTCCGGAAGTGGATTCGAAGGTCCATAGGTCATTTTGGGGTCATTTGGCGAAAGTTAGAAATTTGAAGATTTTTGAGAAGTTTGACCGGAAGTGGACTTTTTGATATCGGGATCGGATTCCGATTCCGGAAGTTAGAATAGGTCCGTAATGTCGAATGTGATTTGTGTGCAAAATTTGAGGTCAATGGGACGTGATTTGATAGGTGTCAACATCGAAGTTTGAAGTTCTAAAGTTCATTAAGCTTTAACTGGGGCGAGATTCATGATTTCGATATTGTTTGATGTGATTTGAGGCCTCGAGCAGGTCCGTGTTATGTTATGGGACTGGTTTGTGTGATTCGACGGGGCCCTGGGGGCCTCGAGTGTATTTCGAGGTCTATGGTTCGTGCCGTTTGACCCTCGGCAGTGCACAATTTACATTTATGTTCGATCAGGCCGAACGTCCTCGGTGGAATTTATGTGTGATAATAGAATTGGAAATCCTTTTATAATTTGTATAAATACGTTGTTTGAGAAATCAAATATTTTAAATGAAGGAAGTGCTTGGGGTTCTTTAATATGATGAAAGAATTGTCCAGTTATTTCTTGTTCCGAGTTTTATTGTTATCTCTATAAATCATGCTTAATTAGAATCTCACATTATTATATTCGGATCACTAGTAAGTATCGAAGTCGACCTCTCGTCACTACTTTTTCGAGGTTAGACTGGATACTTACTGGGTATGCATTATTTCTGTACTCATACTACACTTGTTGTACATTTTGTTGTACAGGCATATATATACATTTCGTGGTCTTGTCAACGCAGGGCGTGGTTGATACGGTGACTTGAGGCAAGCTACATCTTATGTGTGATCCGCAGCTAGAAGAGTCTCCTTCAGAGTATTGCTATTTTCCTTTTTGTCCAAATTTGTATTCCGGACAGTTATTGTATTTATTTTATTCTTTAGTAAACACTCATGCACTTGTGACACCGGATTCTGGGAGGATTATGGGATATTCAATATTGAAATTGGAAAATATTATTATTTTTCTGTAAAGTTCATCTTTTAGTAGTTAAATTGGAGGATATTTATGATTTCAAAAATATTAAAATGAGAATTAAATTAACTATTTGGTGTTGGCTTGCCTGACAATGGTATCTGGCGCCATCACGACCTTTAACGGATTTTGGATCATGACATTTTTTCATAAAGTGAGTAGTGGTACATTAATCGTCAACCTATCATAATCTTCTTTCTTTATCTGAATATTAGATTGACAATATCAACAAGCTTATACAGATGGAGATAATTAAGTAATATATAATATACAAATAAACTAAAGCAACTTATTAACTTGCAAGTAGTTTTTTTGACCAAAAAGTGTAAACCTTTGATTAAACTAATTAATTTTATGTAATGAGGGGTTGAACCTAGTTAGTGATAATTACCCTAGATCTATAATCGGTTAGCACGAGTAATGTAGGATAGTGGTGGTAAGAGATTTGATACTATGTGCATTCAATATCTCAAAATTATTAATCGTGGGTGAATATCAAACAATAAATAGAAATAAATGACATTAAAGTAAATAAGGAGAAGAATTCACCCAATATTAAATGTGGTGGATGATTCTTCCTTCTGACAAGGATGAATGATAGACAAATACTAGAATATTGGGACCCTTCTCGGATCTGATGGAAAAGTGTGGAATAATAGACAATCGAATCTCTTTAGAAAGGTAAAGTTTGTATTTTATCTAGAGAAAGTTTGCATTTCGAAGAGTGTTCTTATCAGAGAATATTACATGCCTTTCACCTTATCTCTCTATCTATTTATATGGACCATTCCCCCAGTCAACCCTAAAGGTACAAATGCAAAGAATATTCAATAGAATATTCTCCTAGAGATCCTATTACAAAACTAGCCGTTACTATTGCTCTTGATGCTTGACCTCGGCCGTTATTGACTGCTCGGCTATGAGCCCCATTGTTCGCTAGTCGACCTCGGCCATGTTACTTTTCGTAACACTGCTTCATGTTAAATTATTGAAGGCAAATTTTGATCCATACAATTAGTCCCTTCGCTTATTGAGGTCCACCTTAGACGACTTCGATGAGCGGACTTTGTTAGTTGCGATTGAGAGATTTAGGCGAGCAAGTCGAGTAGCAACGTTTTAGATGAGGTGGTAACGTGGCACTTTGTGAGCCATAACCTATGGTTACGTCGATTCAGAGTCATATCATGACATCATGCGTCATTATTACATGTTTTCCTAATGGGTTGCGTCGTTTCCCGTGCCTCTGCCATTTTGATACCTGCGCTGGGAATTGATGGCTCGTTTTCTCGGTACTGATGCCTGGATTGTTATAAATAGGGATATGAAACCCTTAGCCTCACTCTTTTCATTCTCTCACATTGGAAGCTTGTATCTCCTTCTCCCTTCTTCATTCAGAGTTCTTGCTCCCATTACCCTTACTCTCATATCCATCTCTTCGCCAATTTTGGTGATTTCTGCTACTCATACCTCTTTTGTGCTTGTATCTTCTTCATATATAAATAAATAAAGATGGTTAATGCATCTTTTAATTCGGGGGAGGGGGGGTATCTGAACCCGCTCCTTTGGCAGTGAGCATGCCTCCCCATGATGATGGGACTGCCTTTGTTGCGGAAGACAAAAGCTTTCCTATGGTGGAGGAAATAATTCTTCGTAATAAGAAGGCTAGATCGGACTTATCAAAGCGGCCCGAGGATGAACCTGAGGCCGTGGAATCTAAGATGGATGCGGCTGCCCTTGCTGACTTTAGGGCGAAGTTCAAAATTCCGTCCCACATCGACCTGGTCCCGGCTGGTCGTGATGTGGTGCAGATTCACCACCCATGATTGCGCGTTCTATGCATATCTATCTATGTAGGCTATTATTTTCTTCTTCCCTACTGGCGGAGTAATTCTTCCGCTACTATGGCGTTCACCCGGCCCAGCTTTCTCCTTACATCTTCAAACTCATCCTCATGCTGACGAAGTACGCAGAGTTGGCGGGCCACAGAATCTCTCTTTGCCACCTGATGCATCTCTTTGCGCCCAGTTTCCATAGGGGGACGATGTTGCACCTTCGTCACCGTGGAAGTAAGATCCTGGTAGTAAAGATCGACGATAAAACAAATCGTCAATTCTGGCTAAATTACTTCTACGTCAAGACTGAGGACGTAGTGACTAATACAAATGGATTTCCTGAGGCGTGGAATTATGTCCGTAAGTATTTTTGCTAAGTGCTTATTTTTCTTGTTTTTGCCGTAGTTTAATCATTCTGTTGTTTTTTTTCTTCGTTCAGCTGAGGCGGAGCTCCCTCCATTGGTTGCAGATATTCATGATTAGGTTAGCCAGGTCTTGCCCCATACGGTGGGGATTCACGAATGGTCGACTTTTCACAAGAAGTTTGGGCCCAATCCCCCAGCGACTGGTAAGTCGTTCGCTTTAAGTTTTCGTTGATGTGGCCTTCTAGTCGGCCGCTTCTTATTGCATTGTTGGGGTTGACCTCTTAACCTTATTTTCCCTCTTTTTGTTGTTAGGCCGGAAAGCTTCGAGGAGGTCTAGGGCTCCTACTTTAGCGTTCCGTGAAGTGAGTACTACAACGGGATCCGCCCTTACTACGATCGCGGACAAGCCTGCCCAGCCGACCACTTCTATTCGGCCTCCAGCTTTGACTAGATTTAAACGACAGTCGGCGGCCTCAGCAACAGGGACTCCAGCCTTTCCCGTGCTGCACTTAATAGACGAATTATCACCGAGTGAGAAAGATCTAATTCCTCGTAAAAGGAGGTTGGTGGATGTTGGTGATGGAACCATCCGAGCAGTGGATTCTTCAAGGGAAGATCATGAGCCGACCACTGCCGTGTTTGAAAGCGACGCTGGCCCGCTGTCTGAAGTCCTACTATCAGCAGGGGCTGTGGAAGGCGTGAATTTGCCTGAGGCTGAGGTTGGAGTTGGCGGGTTGCCCGTGGAAGTCATGGGTACCGTATCGAGAGATGAGCCATCGTCCTCGAGGCCAATCGACATTCCCACCACATCTACCCATTAGAGAGGCGAAGGGGTTACTAAGGGCGGATATGAGATGGGGTCCGGTCTTGATCCAGACAAGGTCCGTATGCTGAGCGAGGGGTTTACTCGCGTTGAGGTTAGGTTAGATGGGTCCTAGTGAACCATCGTGGTTCCTATGGATCGGGACTTACTAGTGAATACAGAGGACGTAGTCCCCTCCCTAGGTCCCCTTTGCTCCAATATGGAGGGAAGGATCCTCGAGACGTTAGTCGATGCCTCCCTGTCATCGGGCATAGCCGGCCTCGCCCTTAGAGTAAGTTTTCCGACCTTTCTAATTTCCGTGCCTTGCACTCTACTCTTTGATTTGACTGATTTTCTACTTATTTTCCTTTCTTCTCAGACCATTATTTTGGAGATTAAGAGCGCTCACCGAGAGGAGAGGCGCAAAAACATTTTTAAGAAGATGGAGAGGAAGTACCATGAATACCGCAATAATCACCACGAGATCTATAGGCGGTTTGGCAAGAGCGGCAATTTCAAAGCCATAAGGGACGAGCTGAAGCAGAACAATGACGAGTTAATAAGGGTCATCGGCAAGTGCAACGTCCTTGAAGGGCATTGAGGGACAAAGAAGAGGATCTCGAGGTGAGCCAGGGAGCCGAGGCCCAATGTACGGACCTTCAGGCCCAAGTAATATCTCTGTGGGCCGAGCTTGAGCAATGGTTTGGTCAAGGCTGATGCTTTGAGTGGCGAGGTCTATGAGAAGGCGACGGATTTGGAGAAGGCCGAATTGGCTCGGTCGACGGATTCAACAAAAGCGAAGGCTTTGGAGGCCGCAATTCGTGTTCTCCGATATGAGCGGGCAAACGATTTAGAGACGGCCAACCTCAGAGAATAGCGGCTCGAAGAGCGGATATGGGGGCTAGAAAAAGAGGTTTCGAGCCTTGGTGACCAGGTTGTCATTCTTGAGGCAGAGAAGACGCAATTGTTGGATCAGCCGTCCTCCTCTCACACTTCTTCTTATCTTGATGTTACGCGGAATTTATATGAGAAGTGGATCCACGCCGAGCCCAACTGGATATATTCAAATATTTGATAATGGCAGGGAAAGTTCCTGAGTCCAATTTTGAGGATGCCCGTACTAAGGCGCGTGCAGCTCGGATCGCCTGTGGCTATGACCCTGCTACACTAGGGGCCGGTGATGGCGAGGAGGACTTGGATGGGATTGAGGAGGACTCCTGGTAAGAGGACGAATACCCTAATAGCGATGGCGACGGTGGAGATGGCGCTGCTGAGTCGGGTGGCGAGTAATTATTCCTTTTGTTTGTAATTTCTGTGCACATTTTTGTGGGCGTCTGTTTAGCCCTTTTAAAGGATAATTTTGAAGTATGAAATGCTATTTTCGCTGCTCGTGTCTGAATTCTTTTCTCTGTTTGGTCTTGTGCAATTCTTTCTTTTGTTTTGTCGTTTGGTTGCCTTTATCGTAGAAATTTTGATTTTGGTCATGGCCGAGGCCGGTAGGAGTTAATTCAAACAAGGTCTAATGTGCGTCAATTCGAGCGAGGTAGAACATTAGTTAATTCAAATGAGGTTGAATGTGAGTTAATTCTAGCGAGGTCGAATGTCACTTTTATTTAATTCGAAACGAGGTCGAATCTGTTACTTCGAGTGAGGTCGAATGTGAGTTAATTCGAACGAGGTCGTGTAACCCATAGTTAATTCAAACAAGGTCGAATATAATGAACGAGGCCGAATGTAACTTTTTGTTTCATTGATGCATCATTGCTTTCACATAAACGTGGGTGAAATTCATGTATTTGTGTTTTGTTTATATATATTGGAGAAATTTACATGTGTTTCCGGGCTGGCATTCCAGTCTCAGTCTATCTAGTCCATTCATTGGCCGACCTGGAGAAGTATTGAGAGGTTGGGCAATGAACTGATCGACCTATATCCCATCTATTTGCACTTTAACATGAAATGTCCTCCTCTTCACCTCATTAAAAACCTTCCCGAGAAAACCCAATTGGGCAAAATTCAAGTGAGGGAAAAAGAGTACGACTCGGAGAACATTTTTCCTTAGAAGTTGAAGTACTTGAGGTGGGCGACGTTCCAATTGCTTGGTAGTAGTTTTCCTTTGATTGTTTCTAGTTGGAATGACCCTTTGTTTGCTGCTGCCGTGACTTTGTACGGGCCGTCCTAATTTGTTCCCAGTTTCCCTTCCTGCGGGTCTATACTTGCTTGTGTTTTGTCTTTGAGCACGTAATCCCCGACTTTGATCGGTCTGACCTTAGCCTTTTTGTTGTAATAGCGTTCTTCCTGTTGACTTTGCGCGATCATCCTTATGTAGGCCATGTCTCTCCATTCTTCGGCTTCGTCCAGCTCTTGCTATCTACTTTCATCATTCCTCGGACCGCTTTCATGGGAGTATCTCAAACTGGGTTCTTCGACTTTGACTGGTATTACTGCATCAGTCCCATAGACTAATGAGTAGGCTGTTTCTCCTGCGCTAGTCTTCGGTGTTGTGCGGTAGCCCAAAGTACTTCTGGTAATAGCTCCGGCCATAGTCCCTTGGCGTCCTCAAGCTTTTTCTTCATGATGTTTAGTATCGATTTATTGGAGGATTCTGCTTGACCGTTGCCTACGGGATGGTACGGTATGGAGAGTATTCTTTTGATATGCCATTTCCCAAAAAATTCGGCGATCACTTCTTGATCGCATTCTGGGTGAATGCTCCTGCTTCTACCCATTTAGAAAAATACTTAGTTAAAATCAAAAGAAATCATACGTTACCTCACCCCGAAGGGAGGGGGCCGACGATGTCCATCCCCCACTTGATGAAAGGCCAAGGGGAGGTGACCGAGTGGAGGTGCTTGCCCGCTTGGTGGATCATTGGAGCGCATTTCTGGCATTGCTCGCATTTTTTTACGAAGTCAGCGGCCTCTTTTTTCATGGAGGGCTAGTAGTAGCCTGCTCGTATGAGACATCTGACCAGAGCTCGATTGCCGGAATGAGTCCCGCAATGTCCTTCATGGACTTCTTCTAGAATGCATCGCGTTTGATTCAGGCCTAAGAATTTTGCTAGGGGGCCGCCATACGTCCTCTTGTATAGGTCGTTGTGGATGATGTTGTACCTGGCCGCTTGCATCCAAAGCTTCTTGGCTTCTTTTTTATCATATGGGAGCACGCCCTCCTACAAGTATGTAACATTACGGTTGCGCCAGTCCCATGTTAGATTTATAGTCCTTACATCGATTTGATCGATCGATGAGTGGAGGAGGGTGACCACATTTCCTTCTTTGGGTATGCTTTTAGTGGCTGCTGCTAACTTGGCGAATCGTCTGCTTCGATGTTTTGCGCTCGAGGGATCTGGTCGAGCTGGCTATCATTAAATTCGGGTAGCAGTTTGCAGATCTGGGCCTGGTATTTTTGTAACCTTTGCTCTTTGATCTGGAAAGTCCCCGTGACTTGGTTGATAACGAGTTGGGAGTCACAATGTAGGACGACCCGCCTCGCCTCGTACTTAAGTGCTAACATTAATCCTGCAATCACGGCCTCATACTTGGCCTCGTTGTTAGTCATATCCGGGCACCTTATGGACTGGCGAATCACTTTGCCTGTCGGGACTTCGAGCACGAGTCCCAATCCGGACCCTGACACATTAAAGGCGCCATTGGTGTACAAAATCCATAGATCCTATATTTTTGGAGAAGTGTGGGTGGCTTCTCTTTCGACTTCGGGAGTTATTTTTGCACTGAAGTCGGCGACGAAGTCAGCAAGTACTTGCGACTTTATCACCGTCCACTGTTGATATGTGATATCATGCTCGCTTAATTCAATGGCCCATTTGGCCAACCTGCCCAATAGCTCGTGCTTATGCAAAATACTTCTCAAGGGAAAAGTCGTGATTACGGAGATGGGGTGGCACTAGAAGTAGGGTCTAAGCTTTCGTGAAGTTACGACCAAGGCCAAGGACAATTTTTTGAGGTGAGGGTACCTCGTCTCGGCGTCGACTAAAGTTTTTCTAATGTAGTAGAAGGGAGATTGCGCACCTCTATCTTCTCGGACCAGGACTGCACTCACTGCCACTTTAGATACGACGAGGTAGACGAGGTAGACGAGGAGGCATTCTCCGGGCTCCGCTTTGGAAAGCAGCGGCGGTGATGATAGGTAAGCCTTTAAATCCTTCAGGGCTTCGGCGAACTCAGAGTTCCACTGGAGGCTATTGTCCTTCTTGAGTACGCCAAAAAACTTGTGGCATCTGTCGGATGATCACGAAATGAATCTCGACAGGGCGGCGATATGGCCAGTCAGTCTCTGAACCAGATTTTTGCTGGATAAGTGTTCCGGTATCCCCTCTATAGCCTTGATCTGGTCGGGGTTGACCTCATTACATTGTTGTGATACTAGGAAGCCTAAGAATTTCCCTGAGGTCACGTCGAATGCACAATTTTCAGGATTTAGCTTCATTAAGTATCGCCTGAGTATATCGAAGGATTCTTTCAGGTGGTTGATGTGATCTTCTTTCTTTTTGGACTTGGCCAACATATCGTCTATGTAGACTTCCATGGTCTTGCCGAGTTGATCTTTGAATATTTTGGTGACCAACCTTTGGTATGTTGCCCCGCATTTTTTAATCCGAAAGGCATAACTCTGTAGCAGTACGTTCCTTGGTGGGTGATGAAGGTAGTCTTCTCTTGGTCTTCCTCTTCCATGAGGATCTGATTGTAACCCGAGTAAGCATCTAAGAAGCTCAACAGTTCATGCCCAGCCGTTGCGTCAATGAGCTGGTCGATATGAGGTAGTGGTACTGAATCTTTAGGGCATACTTTGTTTAAATCCGTAAAATCTACACACATCCGCCATTTTCCGTTCTTTTTCTTCACCATGACCACATTGGCCACCCATTGAGGGTAGTTTCATTCCCTGATGGATCCATTCTACAATAATTTTTTGACCTCCTCGCGAACCGCATCGTTTATTATAGAGCTGGACTTTCGCCTAACTTGTCTCACCGGGGGGGGGGGGGGGGGGGGG